>NC_141716.1:11519879-11687399 GCF_971803275.1 Cyanistes caeruleus | reverse complement strand
AGCCAGCTGTGAAATGTTTGAGATGGGGAAGGATGTGTTTGGTACAAGAATGGTGGTTTGTGTTACCCCAAGTGCCAATGTCCTACAGGTTTGTCAGTCAAAGCTGTGCTGCTATTGCAGATTTCTACTCAATTTTCAGCATGTTCAACACCCACTCCCCGCTGGGTGGTGCCTCACATGTTGAGAAAAGAGGATTTGCCCAGAATCTGAAAATTTAAGGTCCCTGGAATTGTTGGTGCCGTTCTTTGTCAGCATCAAAATGATGCCAGCCAAGATCTTGGGTGAAGCAGCTTCCTTTTTCTCCCAGAAAGTAAAATTTATTGGCAAACAGTCAACTTGCTACATATCCATCAAGGTCAGCCCCCACAGAGGAGCAGGGTGTCTCCTAGCTCTAACAATCAACACTTTTTTCTTTTGTTTTAATTGATATTCCAGTAATACTCATCTGGAAAGCTTTTTATTCTTGTGTCAGAAAATATGCAGATAGCAAAGAACAGCTTCAACAACTTCATTTCTTAAAAAGCTTAAAATGCATGAAAAACAAAGCTTTTTTTTTTTTTAATTAAAAGAAAACAAACAAGAAAATGAAAATGGAAGAATCAAATGGCCTGTGAAATTAAATAAATGAGAGAAAGTTTGAGAGGAGGAGGTGCCTGGCCAAAGAACACAAACAACCTAGCATTTCTCAATATTTTTAGTGTGGTACAGAGCTCCCACAAATAACTTGGAGGAGGTGTCATTGAGGTTTTTCTGTCACCCCATCCCTTGGAAGAGGGTTGTACTGAGAATTTTTGTTATATTTGGGAAGGGCACTAACCCTCCACACATGGCTTTGCCCTCGCTGGGTGCTCCTTGTGCCACAGCTCTGATGTGGAGAAGCCTTTTTCCTGTTCATTCCCTTCCTTTAGCAGGATGATTGAAAAAGTTTTGTGCATTGATTGATTTCTCTGCTCTGAGGTATTGATTTGGTTTGTGGAAAATGGTCAAATAAAATCAAGTAGTGTTTGGTGCAGACTGAAAATCATCTTTTCCAGGCTCTTGGTGATTAGATCACACTGGGCTTTTTTCTTTGCACATCCTGCTCAGCCTGGCACTAAAAGCCCTTGTGACAGTTTGGCTGCAAGACCTCAGTAAATAGCTCAGTTGTGTTTCTGAGGGTCTTTAAAACAAACAAAAATCTCCCTGTTCAACAGAACAGTGACCTGACCCTTTGTTCATCCCATCCTTGAGAGGTGAGACTGATATTTCTTATGCAAATTTAACTTCCAGTGTCCTGGATATTAATTACAGTGAATTTATTTTTTGCCTCAAACCAACCAATCAGCAGCAAAAACTCCCTCATTCTCCAAACAAAAAAAAACCTGAATAAAGCCACAGCCCCCTCTCCCCACAAGTGACCACTTGTATTTTTATTTTATCTGTGAAGCTGGTTACTGTCATCATGAGAGATTAGGATTTTGATAAGCATTGCTGAACAGTCAGATGAATGATATTAATGCCTTTCAATTTATTAAATTCATTTTGGTAACTTAAAGAATTCCACAAGACCTGAAGAAATCAAACTGAAGCCCAACCCCTGTTCAGCCTGAAGTAGGGGAAATTTAGATTTGATGCACAGGAGGGGAATTGCTCCCTGTGAGGGTGATGAGGCCCTGGCACAGGGTGCCCAGAGCAGCTGGGGCTGCCCCTGGATCCCTGGCAGTGCCCAAGGCCAGGCTGGACATTGGGGCTGGGAGCAGCCTGGGACAGTGGAAGGTGTCCCTGCCATGGCAGGGGTGGAATGGGGTGGGATTTAAAGTCTCTTCCAACCCAACCCCTCCTGTGGTTCTATGATTCTGTCTCTGCACACCAATGAGGGCTACAGGCATTTTAAACTCAGCTTTGACAATATTTTCTTGCCCAGGAAGATGGACACACAACCCCTCCTGGCTGAGGTACACCAGGAGCCTCTTTGGAGCTGTCTTCTGTGTGTGCAAGCCCAAGAGAAGCTGGGCAGGGCGGCCCAGGGAGGGCTGGCAGCTGCAGGTGACACAGGGTGGGACAGTCTGTGTCTGCAGAGCGCACCAGAGGAGCCCTGAAGCAGCGCTTGGGCACTGCAGAACAAGGGGGAAAAGGAGAATAATGGAGAATATTTTCTTTAGACTGGTGGTCAAAGCACTGAGAGGAGGAAGGGCTCACCCTGGAGGCCTCCTTTGCCTCTGAGGGGAGAAGGGAAGGTTGAGAACTTTGTTGAGAGCAGCACAGCAGCAGCTCTGTGCTGGCTGCCTCCTCCTCAGAGCACAACACACAGAGTGCACCGAGCAGCCCTTCAAACCTGCTCTTCACCACCTCAGAGCCTCTGAGTGCCCAAGATCCCCCTCAAAGCTGTTCCACAGAGCCTTGGACAGTGAGTGCTCTTAACCTCGTGTCACTGACGGCTGCAGGTGATGTTCCTGCCGCCACAATCCCATTTATTTTATGCCTGCCCATTTGGAGCGGGGACTTGGAGTCATTGAGTCAGACATGAATGGTTCTGCTTCTGCACTGTCAGCTGAATGACTCGAGCTGCCTTGCTTCAGTGTGCTGCTGTTGTAAGAGAACATTTTCAGGGGATTAAAGATTTATTATAGGAACAGTTGATTTGGCTCTCACTATAACATTAAATGCTCTTATTCTGTTTTCTGTGAAATAATTTGTTTCCTTTTGTTGTCTCTGCTAAAAGTATTTCAACAACTTGGCAGAAGAATAAACAGACACAGCTTCAAAATAACTCAAAGTAGCAAGAATTTTTTTTAACATTAAAAGAGGAGAAAACAGGTATGGGGGAAGCTTATTATTTAACACTTTGCTGCAATGATGAATTGCCTGGTCCTGATGTTTTCATTGCTGTTCATGTGATATCAGCTTGCTTCCTGAAATCATCAGGTGAAAGAAAAATGAGGGTTTCTTGTGACTCACATTGTAATCTCTGCTTCATGTAATACAAACAACTTTGGTTAATGTATTAGCACAGGAAAAAACTAATAGAGTTAAGGCAAGGCTATGTTTTATTTGGAAGTTTTAGTCCTGAACGTTTCTCCGAGGAGCAGAGCTATTTCTCAGTTGTAAGCACAAATGTCAGCGTTCTGTTGTGTGGGTTAGCAGCACATCGTGCTGCCCCAGCTCTGTCAGAAAACAAACATTTTATTCAGCCCTGGTTCTGTGGGTAAAAGGTGGAGGGATGCACATGTAATCCACATGGAGATTTCTAGCTAAATGTGCTTGTTTGGCTTTGTCCTAACAACAGGAAAACTGGCAATGCCAGTGTCCTTGGTGCTTCAGTCACTCCTCAGATCCAAGGAGCTCGTGGAAAGAGAAACAAGAGTTATTACATCAGGCAGAAATACACATCAGAAAAATATCGATGCTGGGGAGAAACCCTTGGTGAGCTGCTGGGCTGGAGGGGCTGGAAACAGAATTGTGTTTGCCTCTTATGCCCCATCAAGGCAAAAAGGAGCACAGGAATAACAATGTTCCACTGGTTATTCCCATCTCCAAACATTCCCTTATCAAAATGCTGCCTCTGAACAGCAATAAATGCTGTTCAGGAAACAGAATAATTGTTATTATAACTGTTATAATTGTGTTATAATTGTTGTAATATAAACAGAAAGGTTTCCTGGGCAGTTGGTTCTGCTCTTGCTCCCTATGGCTGCACTTTGATCTGCTCCTGGGTCAGGTGTGGTGTATTAGGAGGCAACTTCCCAGTCCTGATTTTTCAAGGTTACCATTCTGTGGTTTGTTTTGTTGGGTTGAGTCTGTGTCTGCAGGAGCAGGACTTTGAAATTGTCACTGCAGCTTGTGGGTGAATGAAACCATATTTACAGAGCATGCTTAGGATTTTTTTCAACTTAATTATTTATTAAAATTATTTATTAGCACAGCTTCCTTAAGGCAGAATGCAAGGTAGGTGAGTCACTTCATATGGGGATTGAGGTGCCTTGGGTGCTACAGGTTTGGCAGCAGCTCCTCACTGTGTTTTGGCACCTGCTTTTGCACTTTGGGTGTGTGAGGAGCAGGGACTGAGCTGGTGGTGCACAAGGAGCTCCTGTGTGCTCTGGAGTGCCTCATGACTGTAGCTGATAACCCATTTTCTCCTGAAGCCTTTGCTTCACCCCAGGTTGTGTAATTCTGTGGATTGATGGGTGCCAGCAGATTGGGCAGCAGGGTCTGCATGGGCTGAAAGAAAGGGACAGGTAGAGAACACCTGAAAATCCAGGTGGGAGAGCACTAAATAAGCCATGTGAGTGTTTCTGGTAGGGCTGTTGAGATAGATAAAGCTGTACTTTGTGCAAGGATCTCTTGGTGTATTTTCTCATTGTAGGGCTCTTCTAAGTACTGCTAAAGTGCTGTTTCCCTGCTATAAATTCCTGGAGTGAAAAGCAGAGAAGCAGGCAGAGCCACCTCTCCAAGAGACCCTGTAATTACATTTTTGACTACTCAAGGCTGGTATTTGTCTTTTTGTTTGATGCTGGCAGGAGCTGTGTAGCAAAAAGCCTTTTGAAGTTAATACCTAATTAAGATGGATGGGGAAGGTCAGAATCCCTGGTAGAGCTGCTGGTTCAGGCTGTTGGCTGCCTCAGGAAGGCAGCAGCAGGAAGATTTACTGGGAGCCATTCTGTGCATCCAGGTTGGGAAATGTTATTTAAAAATCAATGGGTAAACAGGAGTCCTGAGTTCTGCACACAGACAGGGAGGGACATTTGCCAGATGGGGGAGCCAAGGTACTTAACTCACTTTCCTATCAGAACATCCTTGTTTCTGTTCTCCTCTGATTAAAAATGAGAGATTCCCATGGAGGAACTGGCAGTGCTGGGTCTCCAGCCCCTGGGGTGGGATGGAGATGCACCCAGGGTTTGTTTGGGTGTTTGTTTTCCCAGGCTGTAAATGGAGCTTTGGCTGCTGTGTGATCTGCACCACAGCTGGATCACTGCTGGTCCCCATGGCAGTACAGCACTGGGTCTAAGCACAGCGTGTGAGCACCAAAATGAGGAGTGGGATGTGTTCCCAAGCATGTTCCCAATCCTGATGCTGGTGTTTCAATGTAGGAGCACACAGTGAAAAACCAAGTGAAACCCAGAAAGAAAGTGAACCTCAGAGCCCATGGCACAGGGGAAAGGGAAACAAGGCAAAGTTTTGGATGGCACTAAATTAATTCACACTTTTCAGAGCCCAGCTCTGCTCATTGTGCACTGTGGATTTGGGACACTGAGAGAGGCACTGAGATTATTTGACCTATCTTACAATAACAACAAGTGAACAAGACAGCCAGATCATTTCCTAAAGGGGTGATGTGTTTTGTGCAACTAAAGCAGACATGGACTAATGAGTGCCTGAGTTAAGGAAATTCCCACTGCTGCTAGATTGGATGTAGAAAAGCAAATTAAAATGTAGCCTGTTTAAGTCTGCTGTGTACA
Source organism: Cyanistes caeruleus (assembly GCF_971803275.1). NCBI lineage: Eukaryota > Metazoa > Chordata > Aves > Passeriformes > Paridae > Cyanistes > Cyanistes caeruleus. Next base: position 11,681,964 of record NC_141716.1, on the reverse strand, counting down.
CCTCTGAGTTTTGGAGAGCAAAAGTCTACCCTGTCTTCTTTCTGAATTGAGTCCCAGCTTGGTTATATTTGCGGCCTTACTGCTCTTTATTTGCTGCCTCTGCTCAGACAGCTGAAAGCTTTTCAAGCCTTAGATGAGGTGTTGCTGCTAAATTACAGAAATCTGGCCTGAAGGTGGAAAGCTGGAAGGAGGTGGTGCTGTTAGGTAAGCCATAATTTAGTGTATTCACGCAGGCCCCAGTAAATGCCTTGCACCACTTGAAAATTCAGGATGTCTAGGGAGAAAACACTGCTGGATAATGACAATAGAGGAACCAGCTTCATCCTGGATAATTTCTGCCAGCTGGAAATGAGGTCTTGCTGGTGCTTGGTGAAGAATAAAAGCACTTTTCAGAAGAGCTCTGGTAACCCAGATTCAAGCCTCCTTTGCCCAGGATGGCTTGGTCATGCCAGAGGGATGGGAGGCATATCTAGGTCTAGTGGTGGGTGGGGTGGCACGTTAGATCAGAGAGAAACCCCCCAAACTTCTCCACAGAGCTCCATTTGTTCCAGCTACAACCTTATTTCTTCATGTCAGTTTGTTTTTGCTGCCTCCTACACGTTCCTTAGCACATTGGCCCTGCCATGGTCTCTCCTGCTGCTTCACAGAGTTGGAAAAATATCTCAGAGTATGTGCTTGAACAGGGGGGCTTTGGAGATGTGTTTATGAAAGATGGCTGGGTTGACTGTGTGAAGGTGTGTGGGGATTGTAATTGGGGTTTATATCAGGTATATTTATCTCAGGTAGTTCAGAATGGGTGTTTTCTGCAGATAACTTCAATTGAATTTATTTTGTCTTGTTGTCCAAGCAGATGGTTACCACAGCAAAAAGACAAGATTTGGTTATTGTATATATTTCTCATTAAAAACTAATGAAGAAGCTCTTCAGTAACACTGAAAGAAAAAAAAAATGGAAAAAAGTGGTAATAATAATGGTTCAATAATGTTGAAGTATGCTATTACTAATTTTGGAGGAATTTCAGCTAGGATTAAATTAGTCCCTTTGTTTTACTTAGTCCAGCAGCACCTTGGATTAATTATGGGGAGAGAAATTGTAATTTGGCTGTGCTAGAAGAGATTGTTAAATATCTAGATCAGTAGACCATCAGAGCAGAGATAAGTGGAGAATGAGAATCTGAGTTTTTCAATATTCATTAGGGATGCACCTTTTCTTTAATTTTCTGAGGCTCTGTTTAGGGATAGGAGCTCAGCCTCGAATGACACTGGGAAAAGATCCCTGGTCTAATGGTATTAATGGTATTAAAAGTCTGTGCCACAGGGCAGTGGGAAAAATAATAAAGGAAGTATTTGTAAATATAAATAATAAATAAAGGAAATAAAATAAATAAAATTAAAATAAAAGAAGTAGATGTGAGGATTTCCTCCTGTCTGAAGTCCTGGAAAACAGTGCTGAGGCTGTCTGTGCACGCCTGATTTTGCTGAGCAGACCACCTTGCTGTGCATCAGTATTGCAGCTGAGTGGGAGAGGATGCCTGCAGGGACTTGGGGGGAATATTGCCCTGTGCACTCAGCTGCCAGGAGGGTGGGGAGAGGAGGAGGAGGCCCTTTGGGATCAGCACCCAGGGCATATGTCATTTTTCTGATAGCTGCTTTGGGGGATGGATCATTGGTGCCCCATCTGCTGCTCTGAATGCTCAGCTATTGCCCTATATTTTTTCCTTCCTTTACCCAGGAGTGCTGCTGATTCATTTGGAGAGCAGGGAGCCACACATACGTCAGCACTCGGAAAAGGCAGTGGGAGTGTTTGTGCTGAGGTTACTTGGGGCACTGAGCCTTCCAGGTGAAGCTGTTGGCAGCTTGCAGAGGAGTGAAAGCCCCTCCTCTGGCCCATCATCCTCCTCCTCCTCCTTTTCCATCTCCCATGGCACACACCCCACCCCTGGCTGTACCCCCAGCGCATTCCTTAGGTCCTGAGATAATTGCTCTGCCCCTGCTGTGTTAATTCATATTGGAAATTAATCTCAGGTGAGGGGTGGTTGTTGCAGTGGATATTCAATATTTGGTGATGAGCTCTGGAGTGCTGCAGAGGAGTGATGTCTGTCAGGGTGTTGTGCTGTGAACTTTGCAGGATCTCTCTGAGCTGGGGAGAATTGTTTGTTTATTCTGAGATGAGTCAGGATGTGGTAGGGTCAGGCCACCAGAGAAATGTCTGGGGGTGACTGAGAACATGTAGGACTAAAGTAGGCTGTGAAGAAGAAACAGAACAAGGAGGTTCTTAAGGGCTAAGGAACAGAAGAATTTAAGGGAGAAGACAGAATGGGAGTTTAAAAGTGTGCGAGGAAGAAGAGTGGAGGAAAGTGTTTTGGAGCAAAAATAACATTTGCTAAATTGCTTAAGAATTAAAATTAGGTGGAGTGACTGAAGAAGTTGCTATAAAACTAAGCAGTCATGAAATTGAGGAAGCAGTTACCACAAATATCACACAAAGACAGGCATGGAGGGCTTGAGGACTCGGGAAGATGTTATTTGGCAAGGATTTTCCTTAAATTTAATCATGTGTGTAATATTTCCCACAGGAGTGATGAAATCTTTATGTTCCCAGGCTGAGGAGTCCCTTGAGGACTTTGGCATTGTAGTCCCTGGTGAGGGATGAGGCAGAGCTGTGTCTCACAGCTCCCCAGAGCCTCGGTGTGTGTCAGAGCATCCCAGCACTGGGGAGCTGGGGTTTGGGGGCAGGAGGAGCTGTGTGGCTGAGGCCCTTTGTGGCTCTTCCTGCTGCTGTGGGCTTTGGGGTGGCTGGAGGAGAGTCCCTGAAGTTTTCAGCCTGCTGCTGCAATAAAAAGTGATTATTTTTCAGCTGGTGCAGTGTAGCTGTCTGGTGGCCTCGTGTTGAGCAGTGGGATAATGTGAGCTTGGGGTCATCATTCTTGAGACTGACCCTGGCCTTTAGAGCCCTTCCTCTGGCTGCTCAGCCCTGCTTTAAGCTGTTATTATTAATCAGGTGATTCCTTGGGGTATTTGCCACCTCTGTGTGGTCTTTTGCTTTGCAGTTTATAATTTGAGCAGAAATGTTGTTTCTGCATTTGGTCAGAGGATGCCACATTGTCACAGTGCTCTTCCTAACCCCTACAACCAGGCATAAATGAGACGTGAATTGCTGATATTTATTAGTGTGCTGCACTACAATGTACTTTATAGCCTTTCTGTCATATGTTTCAAATGACTCCACTTCAACCAAACAAATTGTCCCAGCTTAATTTCCAAGAAATCATTGTCAAAATTGCTGAACCAGTTTAATTCTAAAGCGCATATTTATCCAGAGCTGCACAAAGCACACCGCCAAGTGAGATTACAAATGGCAGAGAGGAAAGTTTAATCAGAAATGAGATTAAATTTGAAAATGTAGAGTGCTAGTGACTGCTGCTGAGGCTCAGACAGGGTGTAAAGTCATAGATTTTTCTTAGCAGGGCTCAGAATAGCGCACTTGAGGAAGCTGAGGAGCACATATGCCCTGGTGCTGACAGCGGGAGAACGCGGTGCTGGCCTCGGAGCAGGCTGGGATGGTAGCAGGGTGCTGCAGTGTTGTGCTGTGGGATGAGATGGGAGGAAGGAAACGATTCAAAAGGTTTGTCCTTGCCCCAAGTGGAGATGGGGGATGGGAAATGGAGGAATTGCTGTGAGCTGGGGCTTTGGGAGCTGTGACCTGCCTGGCCCCAGCACCTCTGAGGGGCAGGGAACACAAACCCTGTGAGGAACCACTGAGGGAGCTGGGGCTGTTTATCCTGGAGAAAAGGAGACTCAGGGGTGAATTTATCACTCTCTACAAATCCCTGAGAGGTGGCTGTGGGCAGGTGGGGTTGGTCCCTTTCTCCAGGCAGCACTGACAGAACCAGAGGACACAGCCTTGAGCTGCACCAAGGGAAATACAGGTTGGATATTGGGAAAGCTTCTACAAAAAGGCTGATAAAGCACTGGAATGGTCTTCCTGGGGAGGTGGTGGAGTCACCATCCCTGGATGTGTTTAAAAAAAGACTGGATGTGGCACTCAGTGTTAGCTGAGGTGTTAGGGCTGGGTTGGACTCGATGATCTTGAAGGTCTCTTCCAACTTGGCCATTCTGTTCTGGCTGCTGAGGGCAGCTGGTTTGTCTGGAGCTTCTGGGCAAGATGTATTATTTAATAATAATAATATAAAATTATTAAATAATAATAATAATAATTTAAGCTGTGTATTTAAGTGCAGCCTTTTCCCAGCTGCTGTTAGAGAGGAGTTTTTAGGTGGCCTTTCCCCAGGGATGTCTCCACTGTGCTCCAGCAGTGAAGCAAAGCCACAGTGCTGATTGATACCTGGGCTGGGTTTTAAATGCTGCCCACCCCCAGCCTGCTCCAAGAGGGGCCTTTTGGTGCCATTCCTTATTCCATTACAATTGAATGGAGTGCTCCTTATCTGAACTACAATACACTTGTATAAATACATAAAATTTGTGTCCAGAGCTGCTGTCCTGCACATCCAAACCCTGTATGAAGGAGCATTGGTTGGGTGTGTGGAGGAGCAAGAGACACAGTGTTGTCTAAATCTGTTTTTCAGGAAAATGTACACTTGGCACAACTTCCCTCTTTTTGTATAGCAGGATGAACATTTCATGCTGATCATTTCGGCTGTAGGAGGAATTCTGAACCTCAAGATGGGATGTTTTGCTTTGGGGAAAGTGTTTTTTTTTTTTATTTGAACACTTTGGTGGTTTGTTTTTTTTTTCAAGTCATCTCTTGAACACTTCTAAATAAGAAAGAATTGGTACAAGCCTGCTGTAGTTGCCACATTCCCCCTACAGAATTCTGAAAAAAATCCCCTAATTGAGAACTGAGCAGATCCTTGGCCTCAACACTTAGAGATTATGTGCTGTTTTATAATCACTACAGGGAGAAGCAAGGCATAGCAGCCTTTTATTACAGATGAGGCAGGATGTGCTCAGTAATCTCCCAGGCCTGTATTAAATCTGGGACACCTCTCCAAATTGCAGGTTGATGAGAAGTGCAGGAGCAGAGTTAATGTTTTGATGTGTAACACAGATTACAGCAGCTGCTGCTAAGATGCTTGTGCTCCCTGCACTCTGAAGTGCACATCCTCAGGCCACCAAGGGGGTCCTGATTGTCCTTATTTATTTTTTATTAAGCGTTAATGAGACTGTTTAAGCCTTGCACCTCTGTGACCAGTTATTTCTCAGCTCTGTCTGTATTATCTTCTATTTTTTCTTGCAGCTCTTTAGTTTCGTGTTTCCCTGTAAAATGTATTAATTGGATAATTCTTTCTTGCTGATCCATATTTTAGTGTAAAACTAGGTTTAAATTGGTGGTGGTGTTTGCATTTAAAAGCTTAGAACCCTTGTTTAAAGGATCTAAGTAGCACCAAGTGCTGCTGTTTGTGGTACATACTTGATTTGAGGGGAGAATGGAGAGGGATCTATTCTTTGGTGGACAATGTCCTCATGGAAAACTGACCCATAAATGCCAAATGGGACCAGTATAGAAATGGTACAAATTATAGAAGAGACCTTGATCACTTACCTGCATTAACACATCAGGGAGGACAAATTCTGTCTGTGTAGGCAGTGATGGTGAATAATCCACCTAAGGAACACATCCCACCTTCACTTTCAGCATTCAAAACTGTGTTGCTATTGAATTACCTGTAAATTTGACTGAATATATGTTGCATGAAGGTATTTGTCCTGGGAATGGAGTGGAACATCCTAGGAACTAGGGAAAAAGATTTAGTTTCTCTTTGTGCTTGTTTGGCATCTTGAAGGATGTGGTGTTGCTGTTAATGTACCTGGATCTGTGGCTGCAGGTGGGATTTCATGTTCAGTTACCGTGGCTGTGTTTAAAGAACTAGAAAACTGTGGAGGCTGGAAGCCAGGTTCTCAGCAGGTCTGGCTGCTTGTGCTGCATAGCTGCCCATAACAGGGTGCTTAACTGGTTAAGGAAAGGTCACTCAAGAATCTTGATGTTTTTCATGGAGGTAGGACTGGTTTTCTGAAGTGTCTCCCTTTTGCAATTATTGTGTAAGGTGATAATCATAATTTAAAAAAAAAATGACAAAGCAAAAACCCCACAAAACTTCCTGACATGCCAGCACCAGAGTAACTCACTTCATATTCTGATTTTACTTCATTTTGTTCTATGTCAACCTGCCACAAATTAGATTGTACAGCTGCTATTAAGAGCAAGTGTTGTGTTTTTGTCTTTAAAATGCTGGACAAGCTTTAAAAACCCTCACTGAATTTCAAATATGGCCATGGTTAAAATTGGACCAAGGATTATATTGTCACTTCTCCCTAATATAGAATTATTAAAGCACATAAAGAGAGGAGCAGAGCTGGAGGCCAATACATCATGTGATAGACTTTGTGTCAGGCCACTGAGGGAATGCTGCTCACGGAGGACAGGGCAGAAGTGTTCCCTCCCAAGGAAAGAAATTGGACAAAGTGGCAGAAAAGCGGGCAGGCATTAAAGAGTGGCCTCCAATTAGGGCAGAGGTTTGGTGACTGAGCCAAGGGAGCTGGCAGGCACAGCACAAGCCACGGGAAAAGGGAGGACTGTGTTGATGAAATCAAAACTTTGTGTTGTTGAGAGATCCACAAACATCCCAGAGAGACCCATTAGGCAGTAAACACTGGCTGTGGTCCTGCACTGGGAGGGCTGTGGGAGGTGGGGGATGGAGAACACACGGGGTATTAAACTGCTTGAGAATTTGTCCTTAAGTGCAATGATTGCTGCAATGCTAAAATGCCACACGTAGAATAGGCTCTGATGTACTGAATGCATTTTCTGTGTAGCTCCAAAGGAGGTGGCTTTGTCTGTGCATAACCAGAAAATGAAAACGTCAAGAAAAATTTCAAGTGCCATTGCTTCTTAGGAAAATTATTAGCTTTGCATTGACTGAAAGGAGAGTTCCTCACCTGCCTGAGCCTGGATCCTCTCCTTGGGTTTGTGTGGTGCCTTCCAGAGCAGTGAGGTTCACATTAACCTGCAACCTGAGCTGGGGCTTTTACAGCAGGAGTGAGCTGAGTCCACAGCATTGTGCAGTGCCAGTAGAGACTGAAGGGTCTGAAATAGCTGGGCTGCACGTGGGTGAACAGAGCCATTAAAGCACAGCTTTTTGTTGTGCTGAAGCATCTTAGGAAGGACACTTATTCAATTATTTTCTTTCTCTCCACTCTCCCCAAGAGCATGGATACAAAAGGAAACAAAGACTGAAGAGTGTGACTATAATTTTGTGGCATTACAAGGACACATACTTTGTTCAGTTCTTTGCTTCTTTTCCCTCAATATCGTCTCATGCTACTTTTATTTCGAGCTGGTGCTTTAGCTCCTTGCAGATTGCACCCCTGGAAGGGTGACCTGGGTGAGCTGTGTGTAGTATGAGTTAAATGTGGCAATCAGCAAGCAGCAAACTCTGCAAAGAGATGAAAAACTTTCCATAAACTTGGTGTGCGCAGGCAAAGTCCTTACAGGAATAAAATAGCACTTGGATCTCAAGAGCTTTATCAAGTACTGGAGAAATTATCCTTATTCCTTATTCTTTATTCCTTATTCCATGCATCAGGAGCTGGTGACAGAGACAACAGCAGCCTGACAGCTGCTGGGGAGGCCGTGTAGTCAGGAAACCAAATGTGTGGGGACTTGTTTAAAGCCCCCAGAGGAAGCTGTTGTGATTTTCAGCCTTTAAAGCAGTGTGAGACTGGGTCATTCTGCCTTTAAAGGAAATGGTGCCAAGCAGATCCTGTCGAGTTTTGAACTTGTAGCCCCTCCAAGGGTGCTATTTAAAAATGAATCCATCTGACCAAACAGCAAACAGCTGGGGGCAGCCAACTTGGTGTGAGTTACCATCTGCATCCTATGGAGAGCTGTGGGTTTGTGGTGCAAGGTTCTCGCTGGCTTCTGTCAGCCAGCCAGAAGTGAATTATTCTGGAGGAGCAAGAGACAGAGCCTGGCCTTTGTCAGCTGCAGAGCTGTTTTTCTCTGCTTGGCAGCCAGCAGCTTGCTGTGCTACTGTCCTTTTCCTCAGCTGAGGCTCCTCAGACAAATTAAACAGCGGTGATGATGGAGGAAGAAGTGGCAGCAGCACTGGAAGAAGATGCCCCTCAGATTCACATTTGCTTGGTGAACCAGAAGATCCTGCAGAGTCTTCTGGGGATGGAAGTGGCAGTGCTTAGCTGTGCTGTGACATGAGATGCATTCCCTCCCTTCTGTGATGACTAAAGTGGGAACTGGGCTGTGTTCCAGACCTGTAGCCTGTGGCATTGGGCTGAAGAGATAAGAATTCACAGAAATGTAGAGCACCATAAAGTGTACGAGCAAAAATTGAAATGACAAAGTTCTTACAGTAGAACTTCCATAACTGGAAGCGTTTCAGACTGCTTCGTCCTCCCTGATAACTGCAGCCAGCTTTCATGCTCCCTTCTTATCTCCTTCTGCCATGTATGCAATTATCAAAAATGTTTGTTGAAAAAACTTTCCCTTGCTTGGGTTTTCTGTTCTGTGTGCAATCCTTACAGCCAAACTGAGTGTGCACATGGGCATTATCTCCCAGAGGTCTGAGCAGTGATGTCTCCCGTCTCAAACACTGGTTGTACATGGAGCAAGGTTTGGTGTTTACAGGCAAGCCATGGTCAGTGTGCATCCAGAAAAGCCACACACTTGGCCTAAAAACCAAGATATTGCTTGTTTGCAAATGCCTGATGCAGAGTTTTGCATATGCAAAGTGTTTTTGAAGGCATTCTGTCCTGCTAAAGAACAGCTTGGGTGCTGAAATACAGCTACTACTTCATTGGCAGAGTTTTCTGATGTATGAGGAAAACTTGAGCTGGGAAAACATCACTATCCTCCTGTGATCCTCCCCTCATGCTTGCTTTCCATGGAGCTGTTCTGCCTTGTAGTAAGCTGAGCATTTTGGGGAAAGAAGTGGAATTTGGCACAGAGAAGCCCTGAATCCTTCAGCGGAGCCCTTGTGACTTGATCAGGGATGGGGATTTCAGTGGTGCCCAGCATGAGGGATGGTGCTGCTTGGCTGTGTTACTGTGCTACTCGCTGTGCTCAGGAGCCAAACCTGGAGATTTGCACTCTCTTCAAGTCATCAGTGGCTCTCCTTTGCCAATGGATAAGTTATCTGACTTCTTAGGCCATTAAAAAACGATCTTAGTGCCATTTGTCACAGTTTCAAAAGAGCACTGCTAATCGATGGGCCATTCCTTCAAAATTAACCTGTCTAAACAGCAGGAGGGATGAGCAAGGTGTGATCTTGGCCCTATCACCATATATCATAATTCTCATTTCTTCCTCCCCTTCCTAGAAAGCAGGATTGTTGTTCACAACCAGATTTTGGGGATGCTTTGCTGGAAGATGCTCAGATTTCTATGATAATCCTTTTATTACTGTTTTTCTTGTTCTTGATGCTGTGGGTCGGGTTAGAGGAGTTGGGGAGTAAATGTGTCCATTTGTGTGTCTGCTCTCCATCCCTCCCCACATTCCTCTGCTGGCAGAAGAAAAGGGAAAGGACAATGTATAAATTTGCCAGATCAGGCTGATCTGATGAATGTCATCAGGCTGACAGAGCTCTTTATGACAATTCAATAAGTGGAAGAGATTCAGTACATTTTCCAAGCCCTGTAGTTTGGGATATATTCCACCCTCCTGTGTTTCTGGATTTGGGAATTGTGGCACTGCCAGCTGGGGGGAGCCTGTGCAGTTGTCATTCCATGGTGGGGGGATTTACATTCCCAGGTGTAAGTGGTGCTATCTGTTAGAAAAACAAAGCAATTTTTTGCTTTTATGCCGTAATAGGAATAAATCTAACCCCCACAAAGACTTCTGTGTTACACACAGCCTGTTTTCTATAATGTATGCATGCACACTGGAGTGTGTTTCTCTTTTGCACTGCAGGATGCTACAGGACTCTGCCTTATTTAAGTCTCCAGCAGGAGAAAAATCACACCAGGTTCATTAGGAAAGGCCATAAATATCTTTTTTGGAGTGGGTGTGCAAAGGGAATGAGGGGGAACGGGAGGGTGAAACAACATTGACATTTATGAGTGAATGGATGGTAATAAATGAATGTTGTAGTAAGAGACAGAGTGATACTTTTCTCTTCTTACTGACATTCAGTGATGCTTTGAAGGCAGCAGGAAGCTTTGCTTTGAATCCTGAGCATATCAAAATTAGATAATTTAAATTTTTTTTTGCCTCCAAATATACATTATCCTCGAGCAATTTTTCTTAAAGATGCTAATTGCCCAGACCCTGACTAATGCAGGCTGCACTGTACTGCTGGATTATTCTCCTCTGCTCCTTCTGAAATTAGGCAAGGCAAAAATTAAAGCAGGAGATGTAAGTACCCTTTTAGTGCTTTAATACTGCAAATGCCATTGCAAGTGTAATTTAGCCTGAAGCCAGGGCACCGATGGGCAGCTTGCACAGAGCTCTGCTCCCTATTAACACATCTGAACCAAGGGTGGTGGACACCACATCCTGCATCCAGGAGCTGCCTACAGGGTTTTGTTCTCTAGCACATGTGGAGTTGCACACTGAATTTTATGGATGGGAATCTGTATGTGTGAACTGGCTGACAATATCCTGGTATCATCGATAGATCAGCTTTATTAATGACATAATTAAGTGGCAGAATGGGGAGGGGAGCAGCTGTGTTTGAGCCCTTCAGATTTGTGGGGGATGATGTCTCCACCCCTGTCCCACAGCCAGCAGCTGCCTGGCTGTGTTTGTGCTGTATCTGGGATAAAAGGGACTTGAAAGTCTCAGTGACAGCCTGCTGCACACTTCCTCCTTTGTTGCTTTAAGGCAGCCTTCAGTTTTTCCTTTTAATTTTCTTGCATAAATCTAATGCCTTAAAATATCAACAGTTCCTAATGACTTTTTTTTCTCAAACTGAGGCTTATTTCCCTCTAACCATTTAAAAAAAAAACCTCATACTTGTCAGATTTATCTGTTTCAAGTATTTAGATGCCTCTTTAATAGATTAACTGTTTGACCATTTTCTTTTATGCTTCCTTCATCGGTGAGGAAAGAAACTATAGATTATTTTTTCCCAGGCAAAAATAAGTCTATGGGGCAGCACTGTTTATGCTGCAAAAGAGCCTGGGAATCTTAACTGCTTTCTTCACAGACTGTAAGCACAACTAACTTAATGTCTCTTTATGGATTACATTGAATTGTAGCTCTTCAGTGTTCCTGATGCTTATTTAGATGATTTTTTTACAGATGCCGAATGATTCTGTGCACCATGCACGATATATTTTCATTGTCCTTAAAATTTATATTTTAATGTACTTTTGCTTTTTATAAGCTCTGCCAGTTTAACAATGACTTATCTTGCTGCTTTTTATATGGGGAGTATAATTGGAGATACAGCAGCTCAGGTGGAGCCCAGTCCTGTCCACATTCCAGAGTTTTCTCTCCCTGGAATCACTCCAGCATTGCCATTTTATTGTTGTACCCCCGAATCCTGGCCTTGCTGACTGTTTCTTTGTTGGCACAGGAAAAGCAAGCTGTGAGCAGTGCCCATTCCTGGGTTTTCCAGAAGGAACTGGCTCTGGAAGGATCCTGTTTGCCCTTGCTGTGCCAATCCATCACTGAGGATTCAGTCCCACTCGTCTCAAGTGGGAGTTCAGCAAAAGTTAGGGTGGCTGGGCTTTATCTGAGAATAATTCCCTGTTTCATCCTCCTCTAACTCAATAGTTTACAGAATGTCTTTCAAGTCTCAGGGCAAGATAAGCAATTTTAAAGGAGTGTCCCTCAACTTGCTGACCTGAGGAAGAACTCTGACTGAAGGTTTGGAATGAGTGCTCTCATCCACAGCACCTTTGCTCGGGGTGCAGGGAGTGGTGAGAGTCTCTGAAATGGAAATTTTCAGAGGAAATGGCATCAGTCAAGTACTGACCAAGGTGTAAATTTGCGAGAGCAATTGGAAATGTAAATTGGCTTTTCTAAGTCAATTACTCTTAATTTGGGTGGCTTAAATGACTAATGGCGAGCAGAACTTCTTGTACTCCCGGTGAGGTGAGAGCTGTTGAAAGAGTAGTGGATTTTTATGCAGTTCTAAAAAGAATTCAGAAATACTATTTTTTTTTTCCTTGACTGTGCACTGAAGTGAATCATATTCAAGTCTAAGTAGCTGAGCTGCCACAGGGACTGTTCTCATATTTGTCACTAATTTGCCATTTATTTTAACTTATAAATCCTGTAACCTCTTGCAGCAGCAGTGCCTGTGGTAAGAGGCATGTTAAACCGTGTTTTAGAGATGCATCTGAAATACTCTTTGGATCTGCAGAGCTCTGCAAAGCTGTTGCAAACCAAATTGTTCCTCACTGGTGATCCCAGCTCTGTTGAAGGCAGGGGCCACACAGGTGCAGGCTCAGGTGCTTTCACACTGTTTTTAGAGAGTTTTAGGAATGAATAAAGTCTGTGCAGGTCAGGGCTGGCATTCTGGGAACTTTCTCCAGCAACACAAGCAGTAGGATCTTGCTGACACTAATGACTTGCTCCTGCCTGGAACTGTGCACAACATCCCAGCTGAAGGCTGAGACAGAGGAAGGAATGATTGGCCAAGGCTCAGTTCTGGTGAGGGTAGCTTGTAGCCTACCAAAATGTGTTCATAGAATTGCAATCTCTTTCCTCAGTCCCGGTTTGAATAGAGGGAATTTGGAGAACAAAGGTACATGAATAGCTGTGTCTGTGCTTATTCAGGGCTTGCAATTTATCTTGAGCCTTTCAGATGAAAGATGCTATGAAAGACTCAAAATACCCTGTAGAATTAAACAAGACCTGCCTGGAAGATGTGACAGACCTAAGTGAGCTAATATCCTCTCCATGGGCTCGGGTGAAACCTTCAGGACAGATCCTCAGCTCCCAGAAAGCTGAGTTGGCTTTGGGGGAGATGGGTGAGGGGCTGCAGAGAGCCAGGTGAGCACTGAGGAGTGAGCTCTTATCTTCTGCTTGCCCTTTCTCACCTTCCTCACCTGCCCTTTCCTCCCACTGGGTTGCTATTACCTCTATAAAACACATCCTCAGGAAGCTGTAGAAACGTCATGGGCTCCTTTTTTTGCTTCTGAAAACGCTGCATGCTGGGCAAAGGAAGACAAAGAAGTGTTTGTTTACAAACTGTGGCAGGGAAGAGAATAAACCCATATACAGAGCTAAAAGATCCTGTTTAGCTTCTTAAGAGAAGCTTTTCTGGAACTGTTTTTTGTTAATCAAGGTGATCCCCCCCCTCCCTGTGCTGTCATTTTTGTGGCACTGTTTCAGCAGACAGGTATCTTTATAAATTCAGCAGTATGCCATACCCAAGAGCTCAGCCATGTGAGTTTGGTCTTCAGCATTCCCAATGATTATTTCACTGCTTCAAGTGGTGTAACTTTTTTATTAAGAGTGGTGGTGGTGGAAATAATGATGCTGAGGTTTTGTGGTTTGCTTCATTTCTTTCCCCCCCTCATTGTGGTTGGGCAGAGGAGAAAATTTGCCAAGTTTTTCAACTTGTCTGATTTAGCCTTGCAGACATTGCTCCTTGTTATGTTGTTCTCTATTACATTAAGAAGCTCTTTAGGAGCTGGTATCTTATCCCCAAGGACACACTTGTAATCAAGTCCCTTTCAATCTTTTTGATAAAATAACCAGTGATCTCTTGCCTGCTCTCTGTTGTGAGACATTTTCTGGCCCTAAAACAAATATTCTGATGCTTTCCATAGCATCTTGACCTCTTTTTATTGTGTTTTTTCAATATTGTCAGTAAATGTGAAGATGGGTTTTAAACGTGCTGGGATCTGTCATATCCAGTGGTGGGAAGAGCTCCTGTTCCCATTTCATAAATGCAGGAAAGCCTTAAAACTGCACAGGTAATTAGTGCTTTTATTACTGGTTTTGTGCTTCATTACTGGCATTGTTACTGAGAGGATGAACCATTAATCCCTCCTGACTTCTCACCAAAATTTCCTATTCCACGAATTCTCCTGTCCTTTCTAGAGCAGCCCTGCCTGGGATTGCACTGAAATTCCTGCTGTGGGAGTGGATGTGTCCCTGTGGAAGCTCTGCTGGGTGGGACAGACCTTCCTGACCAGCATCTCCCAGCTCACCAAACTGTAGCTCAGGTGTTGAGCTTCACCCCAGCCTGCTGATAAACAGCAGATCTCTGCCACACTCGGCTGTTCCTTGCTGGAGAGCTCATGACAAAACTCTGATCACAGCTCCTGACAACCCCTGTGGAGCAATCAGCTCCATATTCCTTACTCTCTTTTAATTTCCTTATAGCTTGCAGTATCTATTAGGGAATTGTGTGCATTATTAAATCAAGCACCTTAAAGCACTCAAACCTCACATCTGTCAAGGTCAGCTTGATGAAGGGATATCAACCCAACCTTCTATAAATTCCTGTCCCATGATTTTCCCTCTGTTACAGAGCTGGACACCATTTTTTCCCTTTTTTGCCTAAGATTTAGCCCAGAGCAAACCAGCTTTTGTGCAGCTGAGTCACTTCCCTTGCCTTACATGGATATTGGTATGATATTATCAGTCTTCAGAGATGTATTAAAATTAGCAGCAGCATGTCAACCATGTCCCAGGGTGCTTTCAGCGAGTTCCTGTTGTTATCCTTTGAGTTGCTCTTGATTGCAGCTGCAGCATGAAGTACTTTGTCTTTCTCAAGTGATACAAGTATATCCTCCTCCTTCCCTCAAAATGCAAACCAGAAATATTTATTGAACTTTTCTGTCATTATTAATAATTTTGCCCTTCTTCTGCAGCAATGGGCCCATGCCAATGATAAAAATCTCATTACACTTTAAAACAACAACTCTTTGTCATACTTAGCCCTTCTGCTGTGGGTTTTCCCTGGTGCCTTTTGATTGTTCTATCAATTACTCTTCACTTTACAGCCCTGTGTCCATTGACTGGCCTCTATTAGTTTGTAATAATCTCAATTTTCCATCTGTGAGGAATGCTGGCTCCATGTTAACCCCATCAGAGGTGATAAGGATAAACCTCCTCAGACACCTGAGCTTTGGTGCAGTCTGTGACTGACCCATTGCCTGTGAGCCACCTGTGATTTAGCCAATGAAATCTGATGCTTATTTTACAGCAAATCAACTTCTAATTATGTTTTTTTTTCCTAGTGTCACCTAAGGGAATTAATTTTAAATTCTCTGGGATTTATTTAATGCTACCTTTGAGTCTCTTGAAACTCCCAGCCCGATTTCTTTTTTCTAAGTGTCATGAATATATATGTAAGTGCTCTTGACTTTGTAGGAGAAACTGCCTTTGGTACTTCTAACAAAATTGTAACAATCCACTCACAGAAATTGTTGGGTTTTGGTGCTGAAGTGGAATTGTGTATCACCCAACACCATGGAGCACAAGATGTGTGCCAGGCAGAGCTGGATTGTGTTCCAGGCCTGATGCTGTGTGCTTCTTGTTTCAGGGACATGGTTATTTAGGGTTTGGAGGGGGAAAGGTGGTAGATATTGCAGAGAGCTCAGGTTGCACCAGCTTGTGATCACTGGGAGTGCTTAATTTGATGTTCTTGCTGAGTGAACTGGATTTTTATAAACTTTGCTACAGTTGTGCCCTCATGTTCAGAGGAAATCCTGTCTGTTTATCTGCAGAGGGAGGCAGAGCTGAAGACTTCTGCCTTGTATGAGCTGTGTTGTTGCTGTATGACATGGACAGTGAGATTTAATCTTTGCCTTGCCTAAGCTCTAAGGCTAAAATTAGTTCACCTGTCATGTAAAGGAACCCTCAATAATAGCAACCAGTGCTCTGGGAAGGCTATGAGGGAATGCAAGGGAGGTGTCATGTACATGACAGTGCTGGAACATAACCTGCATTTTATTCTATCCCCATTTCCCCAGTGCAGGGCTGCTTGGAGGGCTAAAGGAGGGGAAATCCAGTCCTGGCCCAACAACAAGGCTGAGGTGAAACACTTCCTAACTGGAAGCCACCTGAAAATGTCTTGCAATTAGTAAACCCTTCCCATGTGAGATTTCCCTGATTACATGGATTTTGGAAGTTTTGCTTTTACAATTTATCTTGTTAAGACACTGCTTTTACTATACACTGAACAGGTTTATTGCTGGCTGTAGCAGAGACCAATTACTGCAGCTACAAAAACATTGAGTATTGAACTAAAATTCTCAGCCTGAGAATTTCTGGACCAATTTTTTTTCTTCTGGTGAAGCAGAATTTGGTGGTGCTATACCAAGATGAATTGGATATATGTTATTTTGATTTTAAAACAACAAAAAAAAGCCCCCTTAAGTTCCCTAACCCTATAAAAATCTAAACTATGGTTTGAGACTTTAAAGCATACCAAGGTGGGTTTTGTTGGTATGGTGTAGAGTAGACTGGGTTTGTGGGGGTTTTTTTGGGGTAGGTTTTTGTGATCTTGATTTTAGTACAATGGTGTCTCATATTGATTTTTAATGTATGAGGGCTGGCTGGAGATTTGGTGGTATTGTTATTTTTTTAAAAATGAAAGGTGATGTGAAATCTTAGCTGAGGATGCTGTTTCTTGTTTAGGTGCCCAGTTTGAATTCAGCCCTGAAGCCACCCAAACTGGTGGCAATCCTGGCCTCAGAACTTGGTGGTTTCAAACAACAGCATTGGTTACTTACAGGAATAGAAGAAGTGCAACAAACACTGAATAAATTCTCAAATCTTTGTGCAAACACCAATTTCTATATGTATTTTGGAATTCCTGCCTCCATTTAGCTCCTTTATGTGACTTTTGTGGAGTCTTTATGGGTTTTGTTTGGTGAGCTGTTTCAGCTGGGCATGGCCATTTCAGCAATAACCTGAAACTGCATTATTTCACCAATTGCATTGCTTTAATGCAATTCTTGCTCAGGGCTAATGTAAGGCCAATTTTGGCACTGCAGACTGGGGGGTTTGAAGCCAGGCTGTGCATCCAGCTCTGGAATAAGCTGCTCTTGGGAGGTGGCAGGATACAACAAACCCACTGCTGTATCAGGTGAATCGAGAACCTGGGGATCTGAATCTGGTTTCAACAAATACTTGAAACCTTTCCATATATTTGTACTAAAAGCTGGACTTTTGGAAGGAAAATGTAATTATTCACTAAGTTTCCCACCCATGGGTTTTGTTTGACTGCTGTGAGCCATAAGGATACAGATAACATGATATTAATTACATGTTTTAGTTCTAAAACTGGTTCTGTTCTGCACCTCTTCAGTGTGTTGGCAGAACTTGACCCCTCTGTCTGTTTTCCTGTCTGTAAAATGAAGATAATGACACTGCACTGCTCAGCACAGTTATCACAAGGTACTTGAATATGTAAAAAAAGATGGCAGCTGAAAAAGAAGCTTTAAAACATTTAGGAGTGCCTAAAAGTGGTGTAGATAATCAGGAGAATTTGTGCACTTGGTTTGAGTGTGATAGCCACACATTGCCATAGCAGGAGGGCTGGAAATGAGGTGAGGTGCTTTTCAGAGAAGCCTCTCAAATGTTATTTTCTATTAGGTGGTAAAGCTGATGCGTTTGGGCACAGAGAGCCTTGCCAGGTTCCCAGCAGGTGACTGATTCTTCACACATCTTTGAGTGCACAGCCACTTAGAAACTTCCCAGGCTAAAATGCTTTCTCCCATCAAAAGCTTAGAGCTTTGTGTTGTTGATTGTTTAGATTTTTTCTTTTTTTTTTTCCTTTTTTTTAATTATTATTTTTTTCAAGACACTCTGTGTAAGTGAGCTGGAAATATCACCAGTAGCTGTGATTCAAGTGAAATTCCTGCTGCTAATTACACAGGCTTTTTGCTAAAGGTAGTAAATAGAAATCATTCATGGGTCCTTAGAGGCCTCAAAATCATTCAGTATTCAGGGTAAATATATCAGGGAGCTTCATAAGAGAATAATTTTAAAACAAAGCCTGGTCAGCTCTTTAATAATTTACTGATTGTGATAGGAAGGAGAATATCTAATAACTAGCAAGATTGGCTTTCAAGTGGAAAATAAATTAGTGTTAGAGGAGTGTTTTTTCAAAGAATCATAATTACTATTAGAGAAACATTTGGTTATCATATCAGTTCCTGATTGCTTTACAAGCACTTACCGAGGCAAAGGCACTTTGTGTGATTGTTTAGGAAGCTGCAAAGACAGACTGGTTCACATGACACTTGTCTGAAATAGGGAGCTCTCAGCTGCCTTATCAAGTCTTAAAATACTGCAAGTGGGCCACTGAAGGGTTTGTGTATCTGGTGGCCACCTCTGTTCATTGATGTGCCACGGGAAGAGAGTGCCTGGACTCACAGAGGTGCTCCAAGGACTGGAACACCTCTCCTGTGAGGCCTGGCATTACTCAGTCTGAAGAAGAGAAGGTTCCAGAAGACCTCAGAGCCCCTCTGGTGTCCAAGGGGGCTCCAAGGGAGCTGGGGAGGGCTCTGGAGGAACAGGACGAGGGGGAATGGCTTTAAACTGAAAGAGACTTGGTTTAGATTGAATATTGGGAAGGATATTCACCTGTGAGGGTGGGCAGGGCCTGGCACAGAGAAGCTGTGGCTGCCCCTGGATCTCTGGAAGTGTCCAAGGCCAGGCTGGATGGGAAATCCATTTGGAGCAACCAGGGATGATGGAAGGTGTCCCTGCCATGGCAGGGGTGGAACGAGAGGAGCTTTAAGTTTCCTTCCAACCCAAACCTTTCTGGGATTCTGTGACTTTGGCCAGCTGTCAGCTATCGAGTTTTATTTCTAAAAGCTGAATTTAGGGTAGCTACAGGAGTTCAGTGGGGAACACAGGCTTGCACAGAAGGCAAGCCCTTGCTGTGGGATATTTTGCATCTGCTGATGGTGCTGACTCTGGCAAACCGAGATTGCAGCCTGTAGGAGAACAGTAATGGGAGAAGAGAAATGGGAGCAGTCCCTGCCTCCATCCCCCAGGCTTTGGGTCTGTTTTGGTCCAAGAGGCCCAATGAGTTGGCCACTGAAATGGCAGGACCTGGGGGTTTGGTGAACTTGGCTTTATGGAAGGTTTCAGGCTCCTGAAATGGGAAGATGAAGAACCATCATGTGGGAAATTTCGGGGGAGGCCTTGCACCCTTGTGCAAGTCTTGAGGGTGTCTACAAATGTTAATTGTTCACCTAAACACCTTTAGATGGGCTGTGCCATGGGATGGGACAGTCAAAGGAGGATGGAAAATTGAATTAAATAGTGAAGGAATGGGTGAGTGGGGTTTTGTTTCCTCCAGGTCCTTTGTCCCTAACATCACATTGGCCTGAGGAGGTTGCTCCTGTTTCCCAAGCTGATAAAGCTCTGCTGGGCTCCTGCCTCCCCTGCTAATGACTGTTAATGACACAGCACAGAGAGGAAAATATGGCCTTAATGAACCTTGATGAATGGCTATGTCTTAAAAAGGAATTAAGTGATATTTTTTGAGGGGGGGGAGAGTGAAGATGCATTAATTCTAATTACTTTTATTTTATGGCACTCTATATTTTCCAAATAACTGATAAAGTTTATACTTGGCTGTAACACTGCAGTAAATTCCTAACAAAAAAATATTTGCTATCATTATGTTAGCTTATAAATTTCTCCGTAGATTTTATTAGATAAGCTTCATGAGCAATCCATTAAGAATGGGGAGCTGTAGAATTTGCAAGTTTTCCATGTAGTTTACTTGAAAACTTCCATGTTTTCCTGGATGAGTGCATAATGGATGTGACTCTTCAGTCACAATTCATTGGCACATTGCAGGGGCTGGTGCTCTGCTGTGCAGGAAGAAGAAAGGCTTCCACCTCCTGCCAATGCTCAGCTGCTTTCTTTATGTGGGCTCAAATCCCCTGGGTACAGCTCATGAGAAAAAGGGAACAATTTATGGTTTACTCTGAGCTAATGTGCATCATCATAAATTTTAACAGAACTGGTTTACTTTTAAAGTAATTCCTGTTGTTTTAGGCCTCTTGCACTTTCTAGAGAAGTTCCAATCACAGAATTGCTGAGGTTGGAAATGACCTTTAAAGATCATTAAGTCTCCAACTGTGTCAACACAGCAGCACCACCACTTTCAACTAATCCCCATCCTTAGTGCCACATCCACAGGATTTTTGGAAAGCTTGCAGGGATGATGGTGATTCCCCCACTTTTTGGGCAGCCCATTCCCATGCCTGGCTACCCTAGTGATGGAGAATTTTTTCCTACTTCTCTCTACTCTGTACCTCTGTGTTGCTGTGGGTTTCAGTCTCCTCTGGGCTGAGCCCCTCTGGGATTCTCTCTCAAAGGGGAGTTTCCTTTATCTCAGTTCTGTTTCAGGAAGGATACTCCAAAAGGCTCTTTAGCTTCTTGTTTCTTTTGTTTATTAATGTATATTATCAAAAGAATTGGCAGATCTTCCCCAGACTTTCTGCTCAAGTTCAACCCACCATTGCCTGGCTCAAATTGGCTTGAATAGCACAAAATGGCCCAGAAATACTCAGCTTTTTTATCTTTATACTTATTCTCACCCAATTAACTATAGACAGGTAAATTATTTTTCTTAGTGACCCAATGACCCATCACCTGTGTGCTGCACTGTGGCATTCTCTATCCAATCACCTACTGCTACCCAAAAACCCCTAGAAGAAGAAGATGAGAAAGAAAGAAGAAGGAAAAGAGACAACACCCTAAATCCTCCATCTTGTCTTCTATTTTCTAAACTAGTTTAAGCTTAAACTAACTTTTTCACCAGTGACTTAAGAAAACTCTAATCTACACACTCACACTTTTAGCTTTGCTATTTACCAGTTGTTTTCATGGTGTTCTATGAAATTCAGTGTTTTCTTGGATGTCAGAGCCAGGTATCAGAGGCAAGGGCACACACTCTGTGCCTCAGACTCCAACACCTCTGGGGTACATCCATGCAGTGACAATTCTCCTTTATATCTGCAAAACAGAGGTGAAAAACCTGCTGTAGGTTCATGTGTGTCTCAAGTGCTGAGTGTTTCTGGATTTTCCTTTCTGACAAACTGTGCTTCCCAAAGTCTCACAAGCTGGAGTGGTTGAGACAACTCTGTGTTTTTCATTGATTAACCTAAATGGTTTATACTAGTTTGTTTTGGTTGTGGGGGTTAGTTTTGTTTTTGTTTGTTTGGTTTTTTTTTTGTGAAATGTACCTTGTAGAACCTTAGTTTCCAAATCAGGATTCTGCAGTTTCTGGGAAGGAACACAGAGTGAGGCAGTGGAAGAAGTGTCTGTGATTTGTTGTACTGAATTTGATGTATTTGGGGAGAAAATGACTTTCAGATATGCTAGCTAAACTTCTCATAGGTGTTTATTCTTCCTTCTACCCCTAAAAAACCCCAAGAGATTTCTAAAAGTTTTTAGAATTACTCATTTTTTCATTCATGCTAATTCCTGTTCCAAGCACAGGGCTTGGAGTATTCTTTAACTGGAATTGTCCCTTCTTTATAGCTGTCAAATACAGTAGCTGCTTGTGAATCCAAATAGATACAAAGACAGATTATCACTTTCAGACGTTTTGTTGAGGTTTCCTATTGCAAGTGGCATCTCTGAGTTGTCTGAGTAGCAACAAATTGATGTTCCCTGCCTGGAGGAGCTGTTCCTTGTGGCTGATGAAAAGGCACCGAGTTCCCCTTTCAATGGCAGCATCCCCTGGAAGGCTGTGCAGAACACCTGCTTGATGACACAAATGTCACCCAGATCCCACTTCACAGCATTAATTCAGCTTAATTCTCTATCAAACAAAACTTGCATGGAAGCTTTCAATGAGAAAAGTGAGCAGCACCAAGTACTAGAGCTCGAGATTTATCATGGCCCACGATGGAGCTCAGGTAAAACAGGAGTTTTACCTGCTCAGTGCTTTGGAAACAGCTGAAAAGAATGGGATTAGTGGAGAAATATTCCATGCAGGGAAATGCACTCGAGGTCCCAGTGAGTCAGAAGGTGGCAGCAATGACTCTGACATCCCTCTGTTGTGCTTTGCCTTGACAATAACTTACAGCTGGCACTGCAAGAATTGCAAACTTTGGATAACAGTGAAAAGCTCAGAGGGATCTTAAAAATATTGAATAAAAATAAAAGGTTGGCTAAGCAATCTGCTGGTGGCCACTATTCCTTCAGTCAGCCTGTCCCCTCATGGAACAGCACAGTGCAAACAGCTGCTCCTGGTGCTCAGAAAATCCTCTGTGCTCCCTCCAAGGCAGCCTGTGGCTGATCCAGGCTCCTGTTAGCCTGGCTCTGATTTCTGTCCCTGCCACCTCAGGCTGCACATGAGAGATTTCCCCACTGAGCACTGTGTTTTCCAGAGGGAATATTCCCTCTCCCAGAGCAGGTTCCACCCATCCTGAGTCTGCAGCCAGCACAAGGAGCACAAGGTGCTGCCCCTTCTGCTCTCCAGCCAGGTGTAGTGAAGTAGAGCCAGGCAAGCCAAACATTGTGTGTCACAGCTGGCTCTGGAATTTCAGTAATTGTGATCTATAAATTGAGCTTTCTTTTAGAAAGATGCTTATCAAGGTCCTCTGACTCTTATTCTATTATATGGAAAGACAGTTTAAATTCAAAATTTGCTGCTAATGAGGAACAACTGCTGGGCTTTTTGACATTTTCAGACTATTTTGATGTTGCCTCCTTGCTGTACCTTTCTGTTTACTTGTGTCTGCCTGTGGTATTAATATATTGCTTTTCCATGCTCCAGCATTGTTAAAACAAACTGCTAGATCCAGGTCCTTTTAGCATTTCCCAGAAGGTGCCATTGTGTTCATGTCTAAAGGTGAACTTGTATTTCTGAATAATTGATGGCTGGTAGTTAATTTCTTTATCTTCAGAAAGGAAGAAACTTATTAATGAGGATGATGCATGAGAGATCAATGCCAGTGTGTGTGACATCAATTAATGATTTCAACTTGTAACCAGGTTGGGAAAAGCAGCTGGACTCTGTATTTGAGCACATAATTATCTGTAATTGTGCTGATTACTTGGTGGGAGTGAAAAAACAGATAAGGCACCTCTTAAAGGGTAGAGAGAACTGGGCAGAGGTCTCCCTGCTCCTGAGGTGGATTATTATTAAATCCTCAGTGGTTAAGGTGATGCACAGATGTGGTGTGGGTTTGTTTTTCCTGTGGGGATGGCATGTCTGGATGTGCACATATAAATCTCTAAAAATGGATGAATCTGCACAAAGAGGTGAAGCCAGTGCTGGAGAGACAGTTTTGTTTTTAATAGTAAAAAATTGTAATCAGGAAGGCAGATGGTGAAGTTGTAAATGGTATCAGGAGAATGGCCTGAGGTGTTAAGTTTCCTTTCTTGAACACCATGACAACAAAAGCTCAACAGATCATATTCTAGACCCAAACCTTCAGTGCACAATATAAGGCAGTGGAAACTTTAATCTGCCCTTTGGAGTTTACCTGAAACTTTCACCCATCAATCCTGGTTTTAACCAGGATGCTGCCTAATAGGAAGCTCTGTAATGAAAGCTGCAAGCAGGGTGTGTATTTCTTTGTAAGTACAAATTTACTGCTTGCCTTGAGGGAGAAAAAAGAGTTTTCTGTATTGAGCAGACTGATCTTGGTGTGTATTGAACTTCTCAAAGCTGAGGTTCTCTTTAAGCACCCACTGGTGTGTGGAATGAAGCTTCTCCTGCACCTCTAGGACTCTGCCTAGAGCCAGACTTGAGTGAGAGCTGTGTTTTGGGGATCTGTGCACCCTCAAGGAATCCTGTAGAACTGCAAAAAGATGGTTTTCTACCCTTCAGAAAAAGCCCATGGGCTGTGGAGTACTCGTGTTCAGGCAGAGGAGCTGTGATGTCTGCAGCAGAGGCAGCCTGGCTGTGGTCTGTGAGTCAGCTTTCTGCTGGAGCTGTGAGCTGTGCACACTGCAGGGGGCTGGAGGAGTTCCTCTACCTTCCCATTCTAGCCTGGGAGTAGGATTGGATATTTACACACTAACTTTTCTTGTTAAATCCTCCAAAAACGTTTGTATTGATGCGGTTTTGTGAGCTGATCTTGTTGAATCTGTTGCCTTGGTTAAAGGCATCCACTGTCCTAACGTGACAGCGCCTTCAGTTGTTTAGCACTTCATTTTCCTCACCACAAATGGTACAGCTTGTCCCTGGAAAACAAAGAATTACATTTTTTTCATCTCATCTGACCCACTGAGGGAACAGTTTTACAGAGTCAAGAAGCCTCGAGCGACAAGCTCAAGAAAACTTCAGAGTTTATGTCAATGTTTTCTTTTTTAAGCCACTTGAGAGTTATTAGTAACAGCAAAAAAAAAAGCTGTGGTGTTGTACACCAGGATGGGATCACACTTAGAACTTTTCTTCACCATTTTTAGAAAATAATGTCATGTAATGCACACTAGCCCTGAAACACAGAAATCTAACAAGACCTTTTTGCAGGGATTTTAATTCTTCATGCCAGCTCCAAAGCCACCTATTGCAAAAACCTTTGTGTGTGTTAGTGCTTGGTGAGCACCTGAGTTGTAGAGCACAACTTGTGCCTGTCTTGCTTGCTGGTTTATGAACCAACATTATGGCCCTGCTTGAATTTCAGGAGTTCCCTTAGCTGTAAATGAGTTATACTGATGGCATGTCTCTTTATTTTTAAATTACACATTCCTTATCTGCAGCATGTTTTCTCATTTCCCTTCTCCAGCCTTACAACTTCTTTTAATAGCTGGATTTCATCCCACCACTATATATCTAGTCCTTAAAGACGCTGTTGTTGTCTGGAAGACTATTTCAATCCTCCTGGGTTACAAATATCTATTGACTTTGTCATTAACTGAAATAATTTCAGACTTGGGGATTTTGTGCTTACATCTGCCTAATTTTAGTTTATCCTGTTCTTGCTGCAGTCATCCTGCATCTTATATTCTTTGTTTTCCTTTCTCACAAGACTGATCGCAGACAATCCTTCATAAGTTTTTAGCCTGATTTTAGTTCAGTCTAATGTTTGCCTTTGCACTATTTGGTGTCCAAGACAGTTGTCTCTTGTCAGCTTTTTCTGAGATTCTTGTAGGCAATTTATTTCTAACCTTTCTTCTCTATCCAGGTTTTCCCTCCCACCTTTCTTCACCTTGCTTATGATGCAGACTGAAAATCTCCCCTGTAAGAAGAATTAAGTTTCTCTCCTTTTCACTCCCTGAGCTCTTTGGCCCTCAGGAAGTCACTTAGTTTACCAATTATTTGTCATTCTGAACATGAATGCCAGACATTGCTTCTGTTTCTTCCCTTTTATTTAGTTTATATTAAAGCAACTTTATTTTGTGTTTTTTACAGCTGTTTTTTTGCTTCTGTTTTATTCACTTCTTACCAGCACCATCCCTGTGTTTCAAGACTTTTTGTTCTTATTGCCCAGGCAATTTGCATTGATCTAAGAATTATTCCAGTGGTTTCTCTGTCTACTGTGCTGGCTGGGATCCTTTCTGCTGCCTGGTAGATTACTTAATGAGGTTTTCTTGTTGTTCTGTTCTCTGCTGTCCTTTAATCTACGGTTGTACTTGTTTGTGGTTGTCCTTGTGCTGAATGAAAGACCGAGGCACGCCTTAATTTCTGAAGTGTAGCTGACACCTAAAGAAAGGGTCACACATCATTGACTGGAGGGGTTTTGGACTGGCCACAGGATTTGGTTGCCCAGAGCAGCTGTGGCTGCCCCTGGATCCCTGGAAGTGTCCAAGGCCAGTTTGGATGAGGCTTGGAGCACCCTGGGACGGTGGAAGTTGTCCCTGGCCATGGCACTGTACACTGTACACTGTACACATGGATCTGTAAGGTTCCTTCCAACCCAAACCTTCTCCTGTTGAGACACAGGGACCTCTGGAGCTCATTTTTGGCTGTGAACAGCTGAGGTGGGAGTATTGGCTGCAAATCGCTGCTGTCTCTGTTGGCTCCCAGGGCACTGCTCTTGCCTGACCAGTCAAGGACCGCAATGTGCAATTCTTCAGTGCTTACCCCAGAGCCACAGAATAGTTCAGGTCAGAAAAGACCTTTAAGATCCTTGACCCAGCAGTGTCAAGTCCACCATCAACCCATGCCCCAAAGTGACACATCCACGTGCCTTTTAAATCTTCCCAAGTGCTTCTTCCAGTGCTTGACCATCCCTCCAGCGAAGAAATTTTTCTCTCATTATCCCACCAGGCTGAGTCCTGAGGACATCTCGGCCGCAAAGAAACTTCCAAACTCCGCTAATTACAGCTCTCCGGCGCTCTGGTCGTGTTTGAACCCACACGGGTGCGTCCGCAGGTGCCTTTGCTGCTGCCGTGGCTCGGAGCAGGGCAGCGCTGCCCGTGCCCGGGGCACCCCCGGGAGCGCCCGCGGCCGCCGCCGGTCCAACACCGCCCCCTTCGGGCCCGGAGCCGCGAGCAGCGGGGGGAGAGCCCCGGGAACGGGGGGATGAGAGCACCGGGAACGGGGGAGAGCCCCGGGAACGGGGGGATGATAGCACCGGGAACGGGGGGAGAGCCCCGGGAACGGGGGGATGATAGCACCGGGAACGGGGGAGAGCACCGGGAACGGGGGAGAGCCCCGGGAACGGGGGGATGATAGCACCGGGAACGGGGGAGAGCCCCGGGAACGGGGGAGAGCCCCGGGAACGGGGGGATGATAGCACCGGGAACGGGGGGATGATAGCACCGGGAACGGGGGGATGATAGCCCCGGGAACGGGGGGATAGCACCGGGAACGGGGGGATAGCACCGGGAACGGGGGAGAGCACCGGGAACGGGGGAGAGCACCGGGAACGGGGGGATGATAGCACCGGGAACGGGGGGATAGATAGCACCGGGAACGGGGGGATAGATAGCACCGGGAACGGGGGGATAGATAGCACCGGGAACGGGGGGATAGCACCGGGAACGGGGGGATAGCACCGGTAATGGGGGGATGATAGCACCGGTAATGGGGGGATGATAGCACCGGGAACGGGGGGATAGATAGCACCGGGAACGGGGGGATACCACTGGTAATGGGGGGATAGATAGCACCGGTAACGGGGGGATGATAGCACCGGGAACGGGGGGTTGATAGCACCGGCATTGGGGGGACAGCCAGGCCCGGTAACGGGGGAACAGCACAGGTAACGGGGGGATAGATAGCACCGGCAGCAATGGGGGGACAGCACCAGTAATGGTGGGATGACACCCATAACGGGGGGCTGACACCCATAACGGGGGATAGCACCCATAACGGGGAGCTGACACCCATAACGGGGGGATAGCACTGGTAACGGGGGGATGATAGCCCGGTAACGGGGGGCTGACACCCATAACGGGGGATAGCACCCATAACGGGGGGCTGACACCCATAACGGGGGATAGCACCCATAACGGGGGGCTGACACCCATAACGGGGGGATAGCACCCATAACGGGGGGCTGACACCCATAACGGGGGGCTGACACCCATAACGGGGAGCTGAGACCCATAACGGGGGGCTGACACCCATAACGGGGAGCTGAGACCCATAACGGGGGACTGACACCCATAACGGGGGATAGCACCCATAACGGGGGGCTGACACCCATAACGGGGAGCTGACACCCATAACGGGGGGATAGCACCCATAACGGGGGGCTGACACCCATAACGGGGGGATAGCACCCATAACGGGGGGCTGACACCCATAACGGGGGGCTGACACCCATAACGGGGGGCTGACACCCATAACGGGGAGCTGAGACCCATAACGGGGGACTGACACCCATAACGGGGGATAGCACCCATAACGGGGGGCTGACACCCATAACGGGGAGCTGACACCCATAACGGGGGGATAGCACCCATAACGGGGGGCTGACACCCATAACGGGGAGCTGACACCCATAACGGGGGGATAGCACCCATAACGGGGGGCTGACACCCATAACGGGGAGCTGACACCCATAACGGGGGGATAGCACCCATAACGGGGGGCTGACACCCATAACGGGGAGCTGACACCCATAACGGGGGGATAGCACCCATAACGGGGGGCTGACACCCATAACGGGGGGATAGCACCCATAACGGGGGGCTGACACCCATAACGGGGGGCTGACACCCA
Organism: Cyanistes caeruleus; assembly: GCF_971803275.1. Lineage (NCBI taxonomy): Eukaryota > Metazoa > Chordata > Aves > Passeriformes > Paridae > Cyanistes > Cyanistes caeruleus. The sequence continues at coordinate 11,653,925 of NC_141716.1, read as the reverse complement.
TAACGGGGGGCTGACACCCATAACGGGGAGCTGAGACCCATAACGGGGGACTGACACCCATAACGGGGGATAGCACCCATAACGGGGGGCTGACACCCATAACGGGGAGCTGACACCCATAACGGGGGGATAGCACCCATAACGGGGGGCTGACACCCATAACGGGGAGCTGACACCCATAACGGGGGGATAGCACCCATAACGGGGGGCTGACACCCATAACGGGGAGCTGACACCCATAACGGGGGGATAGCACCCATAACGGGGGGCTGACACCCATAACGGGGAGCTGACACCCATAACGGGGGGATAGCACCCATAACGGGGGGCTGACACCCATGACGGGGGGCTGACACCCATAACGGGGAGCTGACACCCATAACGGGGGGATAGCACCCATAACGGGGGGCTGACACCCATAACGGGGGATAGCGCCCATAACGGGGGATAGCGCCCATAACGGGGGGCTGACACCCATAATGGGGGATAGCACCCATAACGGGGGGCTGACACCCATAACGGGGGGCTGACACCCATAACGGGGATAGCAGCAGCAGCAGCAGCAGCGCAGGGCCGGGAGGGAGCAGGGCCCGGCTGCCGTCGCTGCAATCCCCGCTGCAGGCCGGGTCACTGGCCACAGCCTGCCCGCTGCGCTGCTGGCCCCACAGGTGCCCAGTCCGGGTGGACATTGCTTTCCTTTTCCTGCGCTGATTCCAGCTCAGGTGACCGATCCAGACCGATCTGATCCCTAGTCAGGGCCTTGGGCTCCCCCCCAGCCCTTAGGGCAGCCATGCATTTTGGGTGCAGAAGTTACCTGTGGGCAGCAATCCTCAGAATTGCGCCCGGAATTGTCTCCCTGCCCGTGCCTAAGCCCTGGGAGCGCCCGGGTGCCGCTCGGTGCTCAGCAGTGAACTCCCGAAAGTAAAGTGAATAAGGATGGCAATTACTATTTGCGGCTGTAGGTGCCCGTGAGCTGCTCGTAGCACCGCCCCATCAAGCGGCAGGGCTCGGGGGCCTTCCTCCTCCTCCTCCTTGGCTCCAGCAGAGGGTCGCTCCCTCCATCCCATCCCATCCCATCCCCGCGCCGCTCCCGGCCCCAATCCCACCCCCAATCCCAGCCCTCCGTTTAACGCCAGCCCCTGCGCTGCCTCGCCATCCCCGCTGGAAGCAGGGCAGGAGCAGCGAACCTGCCTGCGCCGAGCGATGCTGCGCTCCAGCCGCGGGGCGCCGTGCGTGCGCTCAGCCGCCCTTCAATAGGCACCGAGCACCCCGAAACCTGCCCTCCCCGGGGGAGGGGGCAGCGGGGCCGGCTGGGCTCGGGGGGCACCTCCCGCCCGCCCCGCTGCGCTCCCCGGCCGAGCGGCACCGCGGCTCCGGCTGCGCACAGCCACCCATGCGGGGGATACCGGCGGGGAGGCAGCGGCTCCGCGGCAGCGGGGAGGGCAGCTGAACTCCGGGAAAGGATGACCGGCGTCGCCGCGATCGTCTTTTTCCTGCAGCTCTTGCTCGGGGCGGACGGACAGGTTTTCCCAGGTGAGTGATGCTCGGCCGGCCGGTGCCCCGCTCCTCCATCCGCGGGCGGCTCTCCCGGCAGCCCGAACTCTTCTTTCCCCCGTCCGTGCCCCCGGCCCCGCGGGGCGCTGCCGCTGCCATGCGGGGAGCGCCAGGGGATGGGCGCTCCTCTGGCCAGCGGCAGCGAGCAGCCCGGGCCCCGCCGGTTCCCGAGGCTCCGGGGATGCCGGGGGCTCTGCCCGGCCGAGCGGGGCTCCGCGGGGAGCGGGGGCAGAGCCGGGGCCGGGGGGCTCGCTCCTGCCAAAGTTGCGTGTGGCGACGGCATCGCCTTTATTCCGGATTCGCGAGACGTGAGGCGTTCTTTGGTGGTGAGGAGCGTTTGCGAGCCCGAGGCAGAGTTGGCTCCTGCGGGCTGTGCTCCCGGGGGGAGCCGCTGCCTTTCCCCCCGGCCAGGGAAAGGGCTCTGGGGAAGTTTAGTGGCAGCTGTTCCACCCCTCGCACGCCACAGCTCCAGGAACTTTCTCGGGGCCACTCGGGCCGGCTCCTTCCCGATTGTCGCTTTCTCCATCGCTGGTGTGAAGGAGCACTTTGCTCCCTGGCATGTGTACAGTAATAGTAGCCGGCTATTTTCCCACTCCTACGAGTTCCTTAAGGCATAGTTTGAATTACTTGAAGATGACAGGTGCTTATAGAGCTGGCTTTCCCCTCTCGCGCTATTATGTCGGTAATCCAAAGCTACATGGGTCTTGTATCTTGTAATACATTAATTTTCTCCTCGTTCTTGCAATACATTAATTTTCCCACTGCAGTTTGTGCTCATGCTAAAAAAACAAGCAGTTACAGCTTCAACTTAGGGGAAAAAAGGTATTTTAAAACTACCTGTATGAGACGAGTGAAATTTCCCTGTGTTTTGTCGCTTAACATGGGGATGTATCTCACTGCTTGTGACTCGGGCACGCCGGGGCCACGAAACTAACTGGAGTTGATCAGCAGCACAAGGAGGTTTTTGAGGCAGCTCGAATGCCTCTGTCTGGCCGTTTTAAAGCAGCAGCAGCAGCGTGTTGGAGATGCTGAGCACCGCGCACACCTTCCCCCGGGCTGCCCGGACAGAGCCTCTCCGGAGGAGCTGCTGTCACCAACCCAGCTCGCTTTGACACCACCGGCATCTTGTTTACATTGCTAGGCAACTGCACAAAGCACGGATTTATTAGAGACAATCTAACCTAGTTAAATAACTGCTTCCTTGGGTAAGCAATATGTGGAGCTATTTATTTCCCCCCCCCATTTTTTCTCTGCCTCCCAACTGTTTTCGTGCTCTTGACACTTGTCACATCAATTGAGATTAGATCCTGGGCTTTTGATGAATCATTTAGCCAGATGCTTGGAAAGAAGAGTGTTCTGTGAAAATAGCAAAGTTTTAAGGGGGCAGAAGGCACTTTGTATTTGAGGGATATAATGTAATATGAGCTAAATACATGAAAATGTAACGTATCTTAATTATTTTTTAGGAAAGCAATGAAATATTTTAATTATCAGTTCAGTGGAAATAGTAACTATGAGGTTTTTTTTTCCTTCTCCCTCCTATTTGAGTGTACATCCTACCAATCCAAAGTAAAAGGCACTGATTTTAATAACTTTCATGAGCTGTTTGTAGCACTGAAATTAGCAGAAAGTTTTCTACTCTTAATATAAATATCCGCTGTGGAGTGCATCGGTTTGGACTGTGTCCCTATAGCTGATTTTTTTTTTTTTTTTTTTTCCAAATGGTAAAAAGCAAAGTTTTGCAGGTGCACTTTGTCCCTGGAAATTCGGTGAAGTTTGGGGTGGCTCCAGTCGATGCCACCGGTGTCTTTCTGCATCTTCCATCAGGTGGTGCTCTCTCCACAACTTTTAGCATGCAAATACCTCCCGTCTCTGATAAATTTTTCAAAACCTACTGCGTTTATATAGCAGCCTTTTGTTAAACATCCCGAAAAATACTATGCAAGTTGTTGGCTAGGGGTTTTTTTTTAAATTTTAAGTGATAGCTGGAGTAGGAAATAAGAAAGGCACAAGTCGAGACGAAATGTAGTCGGTTCCTACCGGATTTGCGCAGCTGCTGCTGCTGCTTTGTGTTATCCCCAACGTAAAATTAGGAATACTACAAAGAGACAGCAGAATGCTCATGGCTTCTCCCTGGAATACCTCGTTTCATCCTGAGGGAGCTGGCTAACTCTCATTTCTTTATGTAATTTCTCTATAGCTCTATTTATAACTCTTCTCCCCAGCAATTACTTCTCCTTCCCTGCAGTCTCTGTATTTATTTGTAACTCAACATATGCTTTTCGAGGTTCTAAACTTTTTTGGCAGCCCTAGGGTCAGCTGCTGATTTAAATGCCTTACTTTTCCACAAAGGCAAGGCACAGAGGCAGCACCAGGTAATGATAGTGGTCCCCAGTTCTTGCAGGATTTTGGAACCGAAGGAGCATCACTTCCAGGGAAGTTCTCCTGAAAGTCCCTGTGGGGTTTTTCTCCCACCAAAACATGTGGGGTATTCCTGCAGCTGCCGCACACTTTACTGTTGTCTCTTTGGTGAGGATTTTTAGCACAACAGGGGGATAAATAAAGAGATTAAAGTAATTTGCAGCTGTGAGAAAGCATCCTGGGGGGGGGAAAGTAGGACAGAGGGTTTGCATGGGGGTTGTTGACTTGAACACCAGATTATTTAACACTTGTTTATCTTCTGATGGCGGTGCTTGATTTAATTTTTGCCCCTATCCTGGTCCTTTTTGGCTGGCAGAGTTCGAAGGCTGGGGTGTGTGGCTGCTGCCACATCGCCAAGTTACGGCAGCTGAGAGTTCATTTACTCGGGGATGGTCCAGGGAGGAGAGGAGATGAAAAAGGAGCAAACCGCAAGGAAATTTTTTGGGGGAAGCTTTAATTTAGTAGGAGTTCATTTGCTCAGGGTTTGCTGTCAGTAAATTGGCGGTGAAAAACGGGTCCTTCTGAGCGAGCTGCTCTGTGTGGCAGTTGTTAACAATGCAGCCATTTAACTCAATAATCACTTTTCTCTCCCTCTGGGGAGCTGTTAGCGCCACAATTCCACTTTATTTTTATCCCCGGCTGGCTCGATTTGTTTTCTAATACATAAACAATTAATCCTAAGAAGGTGATGTTGTGAAACTGCCTCTTTTGACAGCGGCAACGAAAGGTCACAGTGTGTATAAAGGCGTTTGTGAATCTCTGAGGGATAATCCTTCTCTCTTACAAATGCAGAGCCCTTTTTAACCATCCCCCTCCCGCGAGTCCCTGAGCTCTGCTTCTCTTGTTTAATTGTACTTTTAAAGTCTGTTATGCTCTGCGTGCAGGCCCACGTGCTCTAGTTTTCATTAAGATTATGGGAATGATTTGGGGCACTTACTGTAGAATATTAAAGTATATATTTTTTTTTTCAGAAGGCACCATCATCTGTTGCCATGGAAACCCGAATAGTAGTAAAGATGTAGGTCTGAGGCTTTGAACCTCGAAAGCCATGGACAAGGGTTGTTTCTTATAGGAACAATTACTTTTGTATATGAAATCCAGTTAAGTGGAGAGAAGAAAGGGAAATAAATTGATCTGTTCAGCATTGCTCTGACAATCCTCTTGAATAACATTCAGCACAGAAGGATCAGTGTCTGATTCTCTGTGTGTGTGTGGTGTGGGTTTTTTAAAGCTCATTATTTATCACAATAGTTGTTTTATGCCTGTGTTAATTTTCATTGTGATTTTATAAGTGAGGTGCAGGAATGTATTGGCAGGTATTGTTCTTTGCTTGAATGGAAAGTGCTGAATGTACAATGGAGAGGTGTGCAGAGGAACTTAAATATTTTGGCAATGGGCTAATCTGAGACAGATTTAACGTGTCCCTAGCTAAAAAAAGAAAAAATAAAAATAGCAGATGTTGTCTGAAATCCACCTACCAAAATGGGATTGTGTACATGGGTTTGCTCACTGATGAGAGAGATAATTCTGTGTTACCACAGCAATCCTGCAGCCTGGTTGACATCCCCACAAACTCTTATGGTGTTTGGGTGACGAGCAGCAGGATGTGTGTGTGCATTGCTATATAAAGCCCTCTGTCTTTCTAGAGAGACATTCCTTCATTTTTTATGGAAACTGCTGCAGTCTGTTTCCTTGGTGTCGTGTAATGCACAGATTAAATATGTAGCTGAGCTTCCAAAATACGCTTGTAGGAACATTCATAGATAAGAATTACACGTATTTGAAATAGCAGCAGCGTGCAGGGGTCACCTGCTGCTGTGAACAAGTCGTAGCCCAGGTCTCCACCTGTGATGCAGGAAACCTTCTGTGCCTCCCATTGCCTCGGTGGCAGAGGGCTCCACTCCCCTGAGGAAGGGCTCGTGGGTTGATATTCCTTGGCTCTGTGTTCATACTCTTGATAAGAAGATGGTATATGGCTCTTATGGTATTTCTGGAACGTTTTATGGAGCAGCATTACTTGGCTCATTTAAGCCAATGTATTTGGCCTGGAGTCACTTTTTTTTTATACCACTCACAGTTCCCAGTTCTCTTATTTTTCTTTCTTTGGCTGGTGCTCTTCCCTGTTTGTGCTGGATGTTATTGCTTGGGTTGTACCTTCATTTAGATGGTCTCTGCTTTTTTATTGAGACATCCTTATCTACCTCTTACCTCACCACCTTCCTGGCCTGGTGCTGTCTCTTACTCCTGAGTGCCATTCCAGGCAAAGCCAGAGAGGAGGAGCAGGCACACAAAGGTGGTGGGTGATGATGGCATCAGTGAGGGCTTCTCACAGCCTGGTCCTTTCTGTGCACTTTCCATCACATAACAAAAACAGGTTCGTTATTGTGAGCCCTAAAGATCATACATCTTCATGGTAAAGGAGACAATTACTGTGTCTTAACTGGACCATGCATCATTTAATCAGTCCTGCTTGTTTTTTAATACCAAATAAATACATCCCATCTATCACTGCAGTTCAGAGGTATCCAATACTTTGTAAACTGGATGACAGGACATTGCATGTTCCAGAGGAAAATGCTGATAAGAAAGAAATTTCAGCTAAGGAAAACAAGGAGCTCTGGAGAAAGAAGGCTGTTAAGGTGTTGTTTAATGCCCCAGTTAAAGATGATGTAATTCTGGGGTGTCCTGGTAAAACAGGACAAGAAACCCCAGGAAGAAAGAACCTACTTAGTGCTTGGTCTCTTCTGGTTTTCTTGTTTTCTTTTGAGTAGTGTTTGTAAATCAATCCAAGGCCAGTTGTTTGATTTCTTTTCTCCAGCTGGATCCCCCTGGGACTGCAGCCTTGGGAATTCAAACGGACTTGGTGAATTCTGCTGCCGCTTGAAGTGGTGCAGCTCGTGTAGCTGAAGAATGATTGAGCTGCTTATGAATTTTGGGAGGATGGGACCTGGCTCTTGTTCCTTGATATTTTTGAGTTAATCTCTCAGGAAGGCTGTGGGGTTTGACAGCTGATGATGTTGTGTGGGCACAGATCAGTGCTGCAGCCTGAGCAACCTCCGGTTGCGCAAAGCTCTTTGTTCAGCCATGCTGTTCCCGTGGTGCTGGAAGTGCTCAAAGTGTCCCATATCTCATGTTTTTGTAGCTGAAACGGCTTCAGATCTGGCTTTACAGAGGAAACAGAGTTTATCACTTTTTTTTCCACATCCATCCTTGTCAATCTCAGCTTCGTTCCCGGTAGTGACTGTGTTGAATCACTGGGAAGCTGCTCCTGGCTGTGAATTCAGCTGTAGAGTGAAGGAGGGCTGCTCCGCTCTTGTCCTCTGCAATGCTGTAAAGAACAACAAAATCAAGAGTATTGCCACTTCAGGCAGAGTTTACCCATTTTTATGTTGAGGATCAATCCTTCCCTCTTTGAATTTGAAGGCAGTATCATTACCTGTGTGAGCAGAAGTAGGGCTTCATGCTCTGCTGGGGATATTATTGGAATATTGTGCTTTGACTTCAGCACTGCTGAATTTGTTGCTGCTACCTTAATCTGAACAAGTGTGAATCTTCCTTCCCTTAGTACTGACCCAAAGGTCAGCTCTCAATAGCAGAGGGGAGAAAAGAAACCCTAAAGAGGCAAATACAGCAACTCTGTGAAGTGGGCTTTCAGGATGGCTTTTTTAATGGCAAAGTGTGGAGTAGGGGATGGTGCCACGTGGTTTTGTTTATTTGAGAAGATTATGATGATTTGTAGGAGTGAAAAACGTGTGTGATTGTGACCAGCTAGTAGAAGTAGGGCACAAATCAGGGGAGGAAGAAGGGAATTAAAGCAATCTGACTGCTCTGTAATGGGCCTTTCTTCCTTTAAAAATGTTTACTGGAAGTGCTGCAGCATTTGCTGGATAAGCAGAAGAGTGTTTCTGTCAGCGAGATGGGAAGCTGCTGAGCTTGATGGTTTGTTTCTCCAGAAAAGGGATTTGCTGTCAACATGTACCCACTTAGGTGTGGGCAGCCCAAATCTCATTCTGCATTTCGAGGTGGGAATTCAGTGCTCTAATGGGAACAGTTGTTGCTGGAAGTGTAAAGTGCAGTGTGTTTCTACCACAGCCAGGCATTTCTCAGGGAAATATTTCATGGTGTTGATGTTTCTGTGGAGGTTTGTGGCTGAGAGGTAAATTTAAATAACCCCAACCTGCTGATCCAAGAGGCTGTGTCCATCTAACTCCACACCTCTGCTTTGGGCTGGTACCAAGAAGTTTCACTAAGTTGTTCCTTAGAAAAGCACCAAGGTGAACAATAATGAGCCATTTCTGGTGTTTGCCATTCACATCCACCTGTTTAAAGAGGTGTATCTCTCTAGAAAGTCTGCTCTGTGCTTTCTCTGGCCTTTAGCTGGGGTGTATTTGTGGAGTGGCTGAGCAGAAGTGCTCCTGACTTTCTCATTGTTACCTTCTCACTCCGGACTCGAGAGGCAATTGCTGGTTTTGCAATGGTACCAACTCTTCTCTCCTAATGAGCCTCTTTAATAGAAACTCCCTTTTCCCTCTTAATTGTTTATTAAACCTGAAGGGATGGCTTTGTGGTGTGGTTAACTTTGGAACACTTGAAGAGCCAACTGCTTAAATGCTTTAGAGGCACAAATTACTGTTTTTTTATACCCTGAAGAATGTTTTCTTTGCAGTTGTTTAAGGGAGAAACAGGAACAGCAGCAGAAACATGAGCAGCGCCTCAGTCAAGCAGGAAGGGTGGCAGCTGACAGGATCCTGGTGTTTGGGAGGGGATTTGTGATAGAGAGAGTGATGGGAAGGAGAATATGGTAAATTTACAGCAGTAGGAAGAGAGCAGGTATGAAGAGAAATAGGAAAGGGGATTTTGCCAAACAGGCAGTGAGGAAGCAGACATAAAATGAAGCTCTGAAGTGGGCTGCTGGATGCTCTCAGGCTGGGAGGGTGGCTGGCACTTATACAAACTCCCTTTCTTTAAGCTAAATGTCCACCAGAGTCTTTGTGAGATAGCTCATGGCTGCAAATTTTTCTCCTTAGGCTGAAACATGGGATACAACACTTACTTCTTGTCTTTAATTTCGCAGTGATTGAGCATCTCCCTTCACAAACCAAACCCATGTGAATATTTTGAATTTACCAGCAGCCCTTTCTGGGTTTGCTAGAAAAGCATATATTTATCTGTTATATTTGCCAGTTGCTAATATTTTAAGAGCCTTAACCATGCCAGCAGCAGTTCTCCCTGTTGCTCCTCCAGCTCAGCTGGTATTTCATAGCTCTGCTCATGTGTTCACACGACAGTTGCACCCTGTTTGTTTCAGTAATGGAAAGGAATAAGCATGTGAAAGGAAAAGCCTGTTCTGTTTACACTCTGCAGAACACTGCTGCCCGTATCAGAGTGGCTGATCAGGATGTTCTGGGTACCTCGGTGCATCCCTGGGCCTGGCTCAGAGCCTGTGCCAGGCAGCCCAGATGTGCCTCAATTTGTGCAGCAGCCAATCCTAATTAAACATCCAGGAGCTGTCACCCACCCAAAACCAGTCACTCATCTCTGCTCCTTCCCCTCAAAGGACTGGCTTGGAGCCTTTCACTGTGCAGACAGAATTGTTGTGTTGTGTTGTTGGCTCTGGCTGCACAGGGCACAGTCACCTGGTTGTCAGGAAAATTAATCCACAAACACCAGAGGTTTATGTCAAGAAGGAGACAGAGGAGTCCTTTTACTTTTTTCAAATAACAGGAGAGGCCATGGGGCATTCCTCTGGGGTCTCTTGATTTTGTGGAGGTCACAGACTCCTTTTTATCCCAATTTCCCAGCATCATGTCCCTTTCTTTCCCCATTGGCTGAGGTATTTGAGAGGTACAGGCTTCCTGGAACACCTGATACCCAAGATTCCCCTCTAATGTATAACCCTCCCTTTTAATTTTCAATTCTGATGGAATTTATGGTGTTTCCTCAGTGTCTCTTTCATCTTTCAATATCCAATCTCATTTACCTGCAAACCTACAGTTTGTTTATAAAGACAAATATCTTTTTTCCATTCATCAATCAGTGGAATCCATCCCATTGCTTCTTTTATCTCTCAGTGCTGGTTTCATCTGCCAGCAGCCCCCCAGTTTGTTTGTAAAGACAAACCCATCATTGCTCTCATGCTGGATTTGACTTTGAGATGGGTGGCTCGCAGCTCCTGGGGTCTGCCTGCTGTGCCAGCACTGACTCATTCCCTCCCTGGAAGCTTCCCCAGGCTCTGCTGCTCTCCTGCCTGGCAGGGCAGGTGAAGAGAGCCAGGGCTGCCTGCCAGCATCCCCTGATCTCATGGCACTGCCTGCCTGCCTTCAGTGCTCGCTGGGGATGCTGCACTGCGCCCACCGCTTCGTTTTGGGGGGGGGGGAATTTATTCATTTCTGTAAATTAAATCCAGACCCGCTTGAAGCTCTCCCCAAATACGATCTGAATCATTTTTGCTTTGTTCTTGTTGAAAAAGAGTTGCTCTTTATAAACCTGCTCTTTATAAACCAGGCACTTCCCCACAGCTCTTGAGGTTCAAACAGCCTGAATCAGGGAGAATCAATCCATGTGATCTAGTAAAAAATAATAGGATTAAAAAAGAATTCTTGTTTTAAAAGGGATTTTTACTATGCAAATGTTGGTCAAAACATTTCCCCAGCTTCCTGAATAAATTTTTTGTTGGTGATAGGGTTTCCTACGCAAACAGTAAATATTTTTATGATTAAAGCATGGGAGATGGTGTATGTACTAACAGCTATCAGCACGTGGTAGGAATGATCAGAGAAGTGGAAAGCTTGGAAATAAACACAGTGTCTCTGTTGGCACAGGGATAACCCTGGAGACTGCCAAGGCCAGAGCCTGCAAAAATAAGAAAGTATAATTAATTGTCCTTAAATGAACTTACCAAGCAAAAATAACCCTTTCAAAGTAAACACTCAACTTTGCATCTTTTATTATAAAGCTTTTCCATGTGGCAAAGCTTTCCATGGTCTATAATGTATTTATTGAGATTTCTGTGCATATTTATTGTAAAAAAAATTAACATACAGAGTACAGCTGCACTGGACCTCTGCTTTACCCTTGCACTTTGATTTTCTTGTAAAAATACAAAAATATTTCTGATAATGGCTGGGAAATAATGTTTTGGGATGTTACTTGGTGGTTTCTGGAGGTCACTTGGCAGTTGTCTATATTGAATCACTCCTGGGTTTTGCTGTGGTTTTTTTTCATGGTGTTTTCCTTTTTTTTCTGGTTGTTTGGATTTTTTAAGAGGTTTTTCTTCCATACTAATGAGCTGCTCCTGCTAACAGAATGCTCAATAAATGAGCGTTTCAGTGAAAGAAATACTGAATTTCCTTGTGTCCTTTGGTGTAATTCCCAGTGGTCACTGACTTCAGGGTGACTTGCAGGTATTTAAAGCATGAAACAACAGCAGCATTAACAGTGCACAAACCCCAGATTTGTATCATCCTGCTTGCCAAGTGTAATTCATCCTAGAATTACTGGAGAGAATAAACAAGAATGTTTGGATTATCCAGAGAGCTCCTCCTCATGCAGGAGGTGGCAGAAGGATCCCTCATCAGATTCAGACTTCAGATGCAATTTCCATTAAAGCTGATAAAATTTGAAGTAGTTCCTTTATAAGTTTTTGCTCAGTGATGGTAAATTTTCCAGTTTTCAGTTCTTAAAAAAATAAATGTCAGAGTTGAGAATCTCAAGCAGAAATTTAACAGAACTCCTGAGTAGTATTGCAGTGTAAATCCAGAGTGAAGGTGTATACATAGTGATTTTTGAGTGGAGGAGAGAAATCTGGGGGTGATTAATGCTGTGATTTTTGAGAGGACTGACTGGCAATTGATGGAATATTTGCATCAAACTGAACGTGGGTTTGAAAAGCAGCAAGTGCACTAAGGGCAGAATATGCCACCTGCTGTATTTGTATTTTAAAAAGTATATGTCAGGATGTTTTTTCTGCCTGGAATATTCCTCCTGAACATCCTCTTATTTCCAGGAGTGACAAATTAACATATTGAGAGTACACACAAGTGACAGCAATTTCTCCTCTTTTGAACAAAGATTTACAGTATCTAAATCCATTTAATTTCTTGATCTCTAACTGAGAGTGGAGCTGTGAAGGGGAGAGTATCTCAGAGGGAAGGAAGGGGAATAAGGGAGAAATACTTAATGTACAGTGAAAGGAAAAGAATGGGATAAAAACAAGGAAACAGTTACTTTGTTAAAGTAGAAATCTTACTGCAGATCCATGGGGCTGTGGAATTGTGTCCCAGAAGAAATGGTGGAAACCCTCTTGTCTGAGTCACTTTAATTTAGACAGGACATAAAACTTGAACAACCCACTGGAGGCTTTTTTCCCCCTCTAAATTTCTGACTTCATTATAATGCTGTTAAAGAGGAAAAAGGAGGTATAGTGAGAAAAAAAAAAGTAATGATGCTGTATTTAGCATAACACATACTAATGCTTCTCTGCTGCTTTTTAATTAATCTGATTATCTGTTAAATATCAACAGCATCATGGTGAAGGCAAGATTGTGTCATGTGCTCCTCCAGATCCCCCTCACCCCCAAATGTGCATTCAGACCTTATCTAACCTGGGGGAAATAGTGAGTGTGGGATTAAAAACCCAACCAACAGAGCACACCACAAACAAAAAAACAACCCCACAAAAAAATCTCCAAAACCCCCAAGCAAACAGAAAACCAGCCCAAACAAAACAACAAAACCCAATTAGGAGTGCAATATATGATTTGTAGGTGCTAAAACAGCACATAATGTTCCAGTCAGGGAGAGGAGGAGTGTTAAGCATGTGCTGCTTTATTTCTGTACCAGAATTCCTGAGTGGGTGAGTTGATGGAGAGCTGTGGCAGGGGAGCATCAGCTCTCACCCTGGGGGCTGAGGTGATGCCCCAGAAAGGGATTTAGGTGTCTCAGCACACCTGCAATCCCTGCTGCTGTGTTTGATGTGTGAGGGGGGGCTGCAGAACCCCTGAAAATCCCTGAGCTGCCAGTGGGGAAGGTGGTGGGGACGTGGGTTAATCCTTAACCTTTGGGCACCTGAAAGGCCAGGGCTGAGCCCAGAGCTCTGAGCTGGGCTGGTGTGTCTGAAGGCATCTGGTGAAGGCCCAGAAATTGTATAGCTGTGGAGAAAGCTGAGAGGAAATTAATAATTCTCTCTGTGGAGCTCAGTTTGCATAGTGTGCAGTAAATAATGCATGGGTCCACGGAGCTAACAGTAAAAATAAACCAAAATATTGAGTAGCTGCCCCTCCAGTCAGGGCCATCCATCTTTTGCATAAACAGCTAAAGGTCCCATGGCAGAAGTGTGTGATCAGGTGATTTTTTTTTCAGTCAAACTTGCAAGAGGATTGGCACAGGGTTTTGTGGATAACCTTCTACTAGTGCACTAACACCCTTGAGAAAGCTTAATTATTTATTGATGTTAATATTATTCTTTTCTTTGTGGTGGGGAAACCCATCATCTGAGTGCTCAGGAATTTGTGGGCTTCTCTTTTTGGCTGCAGGAATTTACAGGGGGGGCTTTGCTGCTCTGTAACTCTGCAACATCCTCATCCTTTTTTATATCACCCCAGAACTGATAGAGCAGGGCTATGAGCAGAGGTTTGGGGATTTAGGTAAAGTGCTTTTCCAGTCTAAACAATTGTATGGTTCTATGTTGAGAAAGAAGTTCATGACAAGCCACAAAAATTTAAGGGAAATGTGCTGGAATTAATAGATTTATTTGCTTTTTGCTGTCATAGGTTTCGATTCTGCTGGCACCTAACTCATGCAGGAAGGTGAAGCTGTCACTTCTCAGGCTCTGTCTGTGTCAGGATGGTCACTTAATTAATTAAGTTAATTGTTCAGAGCTAGATGACACTGGAAATTTTTCTTTTATGGGAATTCAGGACAAAATAGGAGCCTGGAAACTTGACCTGTATTTTATTGGTAGTACACATCCACAGAGCAGTGAAGTGACCATGAAGGGCTGCCAGGAATTTTATTGTGCTTTAGACTTGCAAGGAGGAATTTGGGCTGAAATGAATTGGGATTTGAGCCTTTATGGTTTTGTTTAAACTTATATTTGCTACGTGGTGCACTCAAACTTCTTGTTTGAATCAAAATCAGCATCATGTACACAATTAAGGTCACCCTGTGCTTCGCCAGCCTTGACTGGAGTAGAAAAAGCAGGGTGGGGAAACCAGTGCTGTTGCAATTAAATGGAATCATTTGAATCCCATTAAAGAAGAAAAGGAGGAGAGAAAACACTGTTATTTATCAGTCAACTTGTGGGAATTAATGTCTTCTGAAAATTAGCTTCAATCCTATTTTTTTTGCTATTGTTCTCAGTGTTGTTATTACCACAGAGTTAAAGAGAACAAATTATAATGAGTTTTTCCCAAACTTTCCTTTTTCTTTATGCCCCTAGGCTTCCAATCCATTTTCCTTACTCTGCTCTCTGCTTTTGCAGGGCATTTAGTGGCTGTTCATTCCTGCTGTGCTCCTGCAATGCCCATCCATGTTAAATGATATTCTAGGAATTTCCAGTGGCACAGCAGCAGGTGTTTGCCTGTGTGCTCGTGGTATATGCCCAGTAAATCTGCAGATCAGTTCCTGTTCTGAGGCTCTCAGGGTGATTTAGGGTTATTTAGGAAACCTCTAGATTTTTCACTGTGACAACTCTGTTAAGAGAAGTAAAAAGGTAAAAAATGGCGGTGATTAAAAATGTTTTAGCAGATTTTTCTTGGTGTTTGGTCTTGATTTTGGCTTTCCTGCACGTGTTTGATGGAGGGAAGGCAGGAGGATGGAGGCTCATGCCAAGCTGTTGGTACCAGGAGGGAAGCCCTGCTAAAGGGGATCTTCCTGTGCTTTGCTTTTCTCCCTGGGCTCATCCCACCACGAGTGCTTCACCTCAGGCCTGCCAGAGGCTGCTGGAGAATTCTGTAGAGAATGCTCAACAAGGATGCTGAAATCTCTGGAGTCCATCAGGAACAGGGAGTGACTGTCCCCCTGCGCTGAGACCCCAGCTCAGATCCTGTGCCCACTTCTGGGCCCCTCATGAGAAAGGCACCGAGGGGCTGGAATGTCCAGAGATGGGAACAGAGCTGGGGAAGGGTCTGGAGCCCCAGGAGGGGCTGAGGGAGCTGGAAAGGGGCTCAGCCTGGAGCAAAGGAGGCTCAGGGGGCCCTTCTGGCTCTGCACAATCCCTGCCAGGAGGGGACAGCCGGGGGGGTCGGGCTCTGCTGCCAGGGAACAGCCACAGGAGGAGAGGGAATGGCCTCAGGCTGGGCCAGGCCAGGTTTAGATTGAGATCAGGGAAAGTTTCTCCACTGCAAGGCTTGTCCAGGTCTGGCACAGCTGCCCAGGGCAGTGGTGGAGCCACCATCCCTAGGGAAAATGAAAAGGTGTGGATGTGGCACTTGAGGACGTGGTGGTATAGAGGTGGCTTGGTCAGTGCTGGGTTAACAGCCTGACTCCATGGTTTTACAGGTGTTTTCCAGCCTGAAAAATTCCATGATTCTGTGTTGGGGAGAAGCTTGTGGCAAGTTGCAAAAATCTGGGAGAAGCATGGTGGGATTAAGAAGTTTGGTTTTTGCAAATTTGCAGTTTTCTGTTTGTCATGGAGAGGGATTCTGCTGGCATTTAATTCTTGCAGGAAGACAGGGCGGGGACTTAGTTAATTGTTCAGAAATAGATGGAACTTGGAATTTTTCTTTTATGGGAACTCAGTACAAAATAAAAGCCTGGAAGCTTAAACTGCATTTTACTGGCAGTACATGTCCTCAGGATACAGTAATAAAATAGTGCAAAGTAATGGAAGGAATTGCATCTCCAAGCTAAATATTTATGTATTAATTGACCTTGGCTCTTTCTATTCCCTTCCTTGCCCTTTAATATTTTAAAGAGGAAGTAAATACCAATGAAAAATTATTTGTTGTATTGAATACTGTCCCCCTGGATACCTCTCATCGGATGATAACTTTGATTCCAAAGATATTAGGGAGGAGGAAAATGTTTATGTTGCTGTTTTACAGCAAGGCAAATCGAGTACAAGAACATTAGCTGTAATATATGAGTAATTGCACAAGGAAATGATTTAAAGAAAATGTATTTAAAGATGAGCATGAATCAAGGCTCCCCTCCCCCAGCCCCTGATGATACTCCTCTGTTAATTAATTCTTTCAGACTTAAGGATATTGCAGCTCTCTGTCTGCTCCTGGTTTACCAGGAAAATCAAAGTACTCTGACTCACCACGCTTGTATTTGGTAATCCCACAGGTGAGAATGAAATCTTATCTTTTTTAGCTAACTTGAGCTTTCCTTGGGGACAAAGCAGCCCATTGAATGTTGCACTGAAATCACTGTGTTTGTGAGAGGTGTTCACAGCACTCTCCACACTCACAGGGACTCCTGCACTGTGGGATGCTCCATCAGGGAGCAGGTGGATCTCTGGCTCTGTGTTTCCATCAGGGATTTGGAGGATCAGGTTCCCTGCTCCAAACTCTGTCCCCAGCTTGCCTGAGAGCCTTGAGCAAGTGCATTTTTCCATGTCTCACTCAAGTCTATTGTAAGGAGCATCCTGGTTTCTTTCCCATCTCCCAGGAGTTTGGGGTGCTTGATGGACACTGCTGAGCTATTTGAAGATCTCCTGATGAAAGCTGACGTGGGGGTGTGTGTTTTCAGGCTGGCTCCTATTTCTCAGTAGTATCAAATGATAACTTCTCAAGAAGGTTTGTTTAGATCTTGGCTGTCATCCAGGAACATGTGTTCAATAAAATCAGTGGAGCTACTTCTTGTTCACCTTCCAAAAACCTCATGAGCACTGAGTGGAGCCAGTTCTTTTTTGGAGGGAGAGATCATAGAATCATGGAATGGTTTGGGTTGGAAGGGACCTGAAAGAGCCCCCTCCATGGCAGGGACACCTTCCACCATCCCAAGCTGTTCCAAGCTCTGTCCAGCCTGGCCTTGGACACTTCCAGAGATCCAAGGGCAGCCCCAGCTGCTCTGGGCAATCTCCTTTATTCCTTCTCATGCACATGGATAATCCACATGACCCCTCCTGAGGCTTTCCCAGCTCTCCCTGTGGGTCAGGTGCTCCAATCCCTTCGTTACCATTGCCTTTTGCTGGATTTGCACCAGGCCATCCATGTCTGTCATGTAATACTTGTGTCTGTGTGTCTGTTTTAATCCTCTCTGCACAGATCAACCCTCATACAAAACCTGTTTGTACTGCCATGTTTTTCTCTGTGTGTATTTTACACATATATGTATATTTTAGGATTTATTTGGAGGTAGCTGATGTGCAGGGAAGGTTTTCCCAGGTGATTCTTGCTTGATTAAATTTCAGCGTGTGCTTCCTCAAATATTTGGCTTTGCTGAATAAATTGGTGTATTATGCTCATCCTGATTTACTGTCTCAGTGCTGTCCACTCAGTACAGAAAGATAATAATCAGAGTGTCAGTAGCTGTTATATTTTCATTTAAGGGAAAACATACTAATTCTTTTTTGAGACAATATAAGAGGGGAGAGATTTATTTTTTTGTGGCACACTGACTTGTCTAGAACTTTTTTTTTTTTACCAGAAGCTGAGTTGTTTTTTTAAAAAGGCTTCTTGAGCAATTTATTTGGTTCTTTTGGAGAGCTGAAAATGCTTCTAGTACTTGGCCTCATTAAAGTGTGGAGGTATCCTCTCTGTGGCTTGGACACTAGGACTGAACCTAGCTTAGAAACAAGCTTGAAGTGTGTTTTAAATTTGTGAATTATAAAAAAACCAAGTCAGTTTTGTCTCCTGTGGTGTGTTGGGTAGGCTGGGGCTGTTTGTGGTTTAACTCACTGAACACATTTATAGGGAGTGGTGCTACCAAGTGTAGTGCTGCATATTTGACACCTCCAAAAATCCCTTTTCTGCCAGCACTCTCTATGAAACTTATTTTTGCATTTGATCACATCTTAATATAGCAGAGCAATCTTTGTAGGAGAAAGAGGATTTTTGTTTTTCATTGATGGAGCTGCAGTGGAGAGAGCTCTCAGTGGAGGCAGATTCCTGATGTGCTGTAAGGGCTGTGTGCCCAAACCATCCTGCTTTGTCTGGGTTTGCTCCTGTGGCTCCACTGACACCTCCAGCTCCCATTTCAGTGCTGCTGTCTGTCTGCCTGGAGCACTCTTGTTAAATGGAATGATTTTTGAGATATCCCCCTGCCTGCCTGCAGTAGTGTGTGAACTGCAAGCACTGCAAGTATTCCTGGGAGCAGGTTGGAGAGTATTTTAAATGTGTGCATTAAACACATTAAACACAGGGTAAGAGAGAGCTGCTGTGCTCTGAACTCCCCCTGTTCTGGCGAGGAAAGACATGGGAATTCATCTGGGCTTGTTCATGTCCACGAGCCCAGCAGCACGCTTGGTGTAGCTCTCATCTTGCCTGAGTCTGAAGGATCTCCTAAACTTTTTTAACAGACAGAAAGGATGGTTTAGGATGAGACCTTCCTGTCTGAGCTGATTGCTGAGGCTGTGCAGGCTCCTCTGGCTGCAGGGAGCCTTTGGTGGGTGTTGGAGGCTCCCAAGGAGACAGGGTCAGCCTCAGCCAGGTCTGTAGCTGTGCAAATGGGGGTAAAAATAACTTATTTACCTCTTTTGCAGCAGTGTTAGCAAGGCAGGAAGAAAATGTGGCAGTTTTCACCTTATTCTTGCAGCATTACTTACTTTTTTTGGGGAAACTTTCAAGTTTTTTATTACATGATGTAGGAATTGAAATGGAGTATTTTACTGGTGAGTGAAATAGGAATCAATACCCCAACACTTGTTGAGGAACAATCTTTAGCACAGAAAATCTGCTTCAGTTCAGAACAAAACATTACTTTGGAATGAACAATTAAAATCTATTGATTTTTAACTTGGAGGTATTAAAGTAAGGAAGTTTAGTGTCAGCTGCTAAATTGCTTTCTTTTAGCACTGTTTTCTCATCCAGATAAAGCCTTGCATGTAGAGCTGACTGCTTTTTTCCTCTCCCCCTGGCACTTTCCTCCAAACTTCTTTCCACATCTGTGCTGAGGATAAGCACAGGCTGAAAATTGTCAGAACTCCCGATGGGTGTAGAAGCATTTCTGAATTGGGTTGTAAAAGAAGTGCTGTAGTGAAACCTCTGCTGGCTTTGGGAGCCAGGTGAATTTTGGCAGGATGTTTTGTCAGGTTTCCCTGCTCCCTGTGCTTCCCATCCCTGCCCTGTGTATTTTGTACTGGGGGAAAAGTGCAAAGTTGTGAATTTACCCCAAATCAAAGGTTGAGTCAGATGATTCTCTTGGGGTTTTTCTATGAGTTGAAGGATGCCAATCTGCACAAAATCTCTCCACACAAGCTGGTGATTCTTAGCAAAGCTGAGAATAACCCCCTTGTTCCCACAGAGCCATGTGGCAAATACTTTACTTCAAAAAAAGAAATTATACGAACAAATTTGGGGTTTTGGGGTTGATTTTATCCTCCCCCTCCCCTCATTTTTTCAGGTTTAAAACTCAAAATAATGTAGCTGCTTGTAATTCAAACAGACTACTCTGCACTTTTGTATTTGACTCCAAATATTGCAGATTCTGATGTCTTTGCAGTCCTAAAGGTTCAAGATGTATTTATATCCACTTGTGCATATATTCTTATGCAGAAGGAGGACAGAGGTTTCAGGGGGGTCTTGAAGACAGCTCTATTCCAATGAAACTGGAAAGCTGATTACCAATCCCATGAGTAAATGTGATTTTGTTTGAATTTCTCTGCTGTTAATAATTAAAGGTAAATTACAGTGTTTAAAAAAAAAAAAAAAAGTTTGTGGAAAGATTATAATTTGCATATATGGGCCAAAGTCTTTTCAGGTATGTTAATTTCCAGTGTAACAAGAAAGATGCTTAAGAAAAGTCTTGGGGAGGAGATGAATTTTCAGATTTGAAAAGAAAAAACCTGGGTTTCTGATGTATCTGACTTTCACTGATGCTGCTCACAGATAAAATATAAGCAGCAGAATTTTGCCTGTGACTTCAGCTGTGTAGAGGAGACATTAAAGCCTCCTTTGAATTTACATGAAGGTTTGTGCATTACCAACTGAGCAGCTGTGCTCAAGGATCTGCTTCAAAGCCCACACGTGGAAAAGTTCCTGCTCACTCCTTGGAGCTGACCCACGGCTGTCTCCTCCTTCCAGCTTTGTTGGACCAGATGACTCTGAGGGTTTTTAAGCCATTTTTCCTCCTGTGAGTGTGGCACCTCTGTTTGCAGGCCTCTGGCAGGATTATTTCCCACATCTGGCAGAGGTTCCCCTGGAGGAGGGGAAGGGCTCAGCCCAAGCCCAGCAGGGACAGGGACCTTGCTCCTCTCTGATTGCTGATCCTTGTGCTCCGTCAATATTTGGTGCTTCTCATCTGTTGGAATATTGCCCTTCTCAGGAAAGCAAACATTTGCTCTTCCCTCCTTTCAATATTGGGCTCTGAGAGAAAGGTGGTGATTACTTCTTCATACCAGGGGTCTAAAAGCATCTGAGTGCTGCCGGTTTGTTTTTCTTAAATGCCAACTTGTTTTTCTGCTTGGATTGCTGAAAATAATGTGTGTATGTGTGTAGCTGTTCTGTAACATGTGCAGATGGAGGCCCTGACTAACTGTGAGGTTTGGGGAGTAGCTTGGCCCTGAATTAGGAGGATTAATCACATGTAGGAAGTTATTCCTGCATTTCCATTTCTGCCAAATGTAAAGCTTTGGCACATGCAGTATCGTATTTGGGCTGATGTCCAAAAATAAAAAATGGTCAATAATGACTGCCAGTTACCCTGGCAAGGAACCAATTATCCCGTTCTGTTTGCATCCCTGTGTGCACATGTCAATAAATAATCACTCACCCGTGATCCCAATCAGCTCTCTCTGATTAAACATATGTGTGCTGAAAGCTTCCAAGCTCTAAGTGGTAGGAGATATCAAAATGCCTTTACTCATTTGGTTTTCTTTCCATCTGTTAAAATACCCATTGAGGCCTTAAATTGTTTGATTACACTTAAAGTTGACTATGGAAAATCAGTTACACGTTGCATGGACTGATCCATATTGACACAGAAATACCCATGCAGTGTGTGAGCTGTGTAATTGCACTGGGAAAGTGTCTCAGTGCTGAATAATGGGATTTCTGTGTCCATTTTAGAGCTGCTCAACTTTGAAAGTTGTACAAAGTGACTTTGTAGTTGTCCTTGTTTGTGAGATTTGTAATAAGCTGTTCTGCATGCCAGTTATGCATGAGATATCTGAGACTTTCAAATAAATGCAAAATAATTATTTTATAAGCAGTCAATAGATATAGCAATGGATGTTGGTAGAGATGATTTTTGAGGCTGGAGTGGTTTTAGTGGTATTTGTGTGGACACTTCCCAGTGTTCCCTCTGCATTCCCCAGCAATGAATACTCCAAAATAACACTGACTTTGACTTTGGTCCGTATCACCTGCAGCAAGCAGCATCAAATTGACTCCAAAACTCTGGAAAAGAGAAACTCTGTGACTGCATGACTTCAAACAGAAGTAGAATTTCTATTTTTCCAGGTGCATGCCCTGTCCTGCAGGAGAGCACAGGGAAAGCTGAAGTGATGGCAGTGGGTGTTTGTAGGGAGCCACACAGCTTTAGTGCTGTTATAGATCCACATTATATTGTTGGCTTTTTGCAAATATTAAAATGAATGGTATATGTAAAAGGTTAGAAAACTTTGTTATATTAATATAGTTACTTCTATTTCTGTTATTGATGAAACTTAGAAATAGTGGTATAATATACATATATGTCGAGCTGTGGCATAGTATTAAAACAAAAACTACTTTTGTTTGTATAACCCAAAGACTGAAAAAGATGGTTAGAGATCCCCCTCTGTTCTTAGATTATCTTATCCAGATGAGGACAGCAGTGACCAGAGCTCTGGGGGAGGAATTTATTGCATTTCTGGTATCAGGGAATGTGAAACCAGGTGGAGCCAAGAAGATTGATCTATTGGGAAGGGGGCAAGAGAAAACTAAACAAAGAAACATCCAAAACTTAAGAAGAATGTTTGAATCATGTATGAGAATTTATGAATATGCACTAAGGTTCTGTTTTTAAGGGTCAATCCTTTGTCAGTAAGGTGTGCTCTCTTGGCTGAATGCAGAGACACACGGCCTTATCTGTATACTTCATTAAACTTTTTAATTCTATAAAAAATATGTGAACCTCGTTTTTCACAGTGCCCAGGACAGGTTTTCCTTTGTGTGTTCAAGAGCAGATGTCCCTTTGGTTTGGGAGTTAACACGTGGATGTTGGGAGAGCTGCTGGAGTACGAGGCTGAGGCTCTGCAGGCTGAGCCTCAAGTTTGCCAGGAGCACAATTTAATGTTAAATGTAAATGCAGGGCTGCAGATGGCATCCTCGGGTTTCAGGCATATGAATTCAAGCTGCTGCTGGGCTGGGTTTGAATTATCTTCCACTGTGGAAAAGCTGAAGCTGCACGAATTGGACCTTGGGTTTGTCTTTGTTCAGAGGAGAACAGATTGCTCATTTTATGACTGACAGCGTTTTGCACTGAAAAAACCCCAAGTTCTCACAAAGTTCCAGGTGCAAGGTGCCTGGGCTGTGACAGATTTTTCCTGTCTTACTGCTTTGTTTACCTGATTCCAGCCATGCTGTATTTCATGCTTCAGTGATTGTTTAATTTGTAATGATCCTGCACTTCCATGAACTTTCTGTGCTCAACCAAACAAAATTTGTCTCTTTTTAAAAAGAAAGTTCTGCTTTGTATTGATTCTCTCAGGAATAAAAAAGAAAAAAGAAAAGGATATAAATAGTAATATTCTACCTATTTGCATTTAGTTTTTTCTGTTGGATGTGTTGTTTTTTGTTTCTGTCCTTGCTCCAAATTGTTGTGGGCAGCATTAGCAGCTGTTCCTCCTGGCATATGCTGTTTAGTACAGTATGACACCATCAATTAGGAAACCTTTTATTGGGATGGATAAAAATGTTAAATATGAAAGTTATGATATCCTGATTTGATTCTGTCCCGAATTTAGTGAAATTATCTTCTGTGCTGCACCACCAGTTAGCTGTTGGTATTCATTGTACTGTCTTCCCTAGTGCTTATATAATTGAAGTAAGTTCATATAAATCAATCATTTGAGATTGTGTAATGTAGAAATTTCTGTGGTTTAAAAGTGGGAGGGGGGGTGAGGCTCCTCTGTCAGACTTTCTAGCCTAAACCCCTTGGATCTACATTGTGCTGCTTCTCAGAGATCATTTCCTAACAATTTACGGCTGTGTTTAGACCCTGATCTCAATGCTAAGGAGGATCAGCTCTTAAGATCAGCCTACTTCAGCAGGAGTGAGCTTCAATATGTGAATTCTCTGCAAATTGGGTAATATTTATCAAATGGGTTATTCAAGGCTCCCTTTTCCCTGTGCATGGTGCTCCCCCTGATGCTCTCTTTTGGGGAACTCCCCATTTCTCCCTCTTTCAGTTCCTCTGGAGCTCCTGCCTGGGGTAGTATTGATGTTATTTAGGAACAGCCTGGCTGTTTGCAGATGTTCTCTGCAGACTGGTCTGTGCCTGAGCTGTGGGACCTTTTGGTCTGTGTGACACAAGGACACACTTGTTCACTCTGTGAAGCTGCAGAACATCAGCTTTAACCTCGCCCTGCTGTGCTGCCGGAGCTGTGGATCCCTGTGTAGGAACCCTACTCATAGCTCAATTCCATCCAGGCAGAAAGAATGCATTTAAAGTGTATTTGCTGCTAAATAATAATTAATTTTCAATGCTTGGGGTCTGAGAACTGGTGTTTGAGTCAGACTTCATCACAGGGCACAGTTTTTCCTCTCTGGTACAAGGGGTGTGTAAGGGCACAAATGTCAGGTGGCAAGTGTTGATTTCTTAATACACCAAAGACCTTCTTATTTACTGCTGTGTTGTTTCTATTCTTCCACATAAAAGGTTTGAGAAAAATAATTTGTAGAAGCAATTCTGTTTTATTGGAAGAAGCCAGCAGGGGAGCTAGATTTGTGGTTTTGTTCTCTGACTCCCTGAAAGTAGCTGAGGAGTTCAACAGGAGTTACTTCCAAATGAAGGTTAAGCAAAATGTGTAAACTGTTCTTGAAGCCCTCTGTACTTCATAAAAGCATAAAGCATTTTCATATGTTGTCATTTGGCTCCTGGATTTTGCAAACCAGCTCCTCTTTTGGGCTGCTCTGTTTGGGGGGGAGTTCACTGGCCATCCTGTGAGACTGGGCAACAAGGTGTGCCCAATCTGAACAGGCAGATGTCACAGTAAAAATGATTTGTGTGTGAGAGAATGTGTGTGTCCAGAGGGTAACGTGCAAAACAGTCAGGAAGTTTAACTTTTACTACTTTGGGGCAGGTTAGTGGCAGATGTCACTGCAGTGAGCACAGAAAATTGCACAATATGAATGTACTCTGTGCCAAAGGAAACTTGATGGGGCTGTAGATGACATGATCAATAGAAAAAGAAATATGAACAGATCAATAGCTTCAGATAGCTCTTCTAATTCAGAGAGAGGCACAGCATTGATTTGTAAAATAAGAGTATGGATGCAGCAGTTAAAGCACCTTGTGTGTGCATGTACTAGATAATAAAATAATGTACAATGCCCTCAGCCTCAGTCAAAGGCAGAGAGGAAATCAGCAAACGTGTGTCTTCTCTGAAGCAGGAGGCTGTGGAGCATGTAAATGAACAAACTGCCTCTGAGGAATGGAAAACTGCACCCACAGAGGATGTTCATCAATCAGGAAGATGAACAGTCCTTGCTCCACGTTGTGCAGTTGTCCTGCATGATGCCTTGACTGAATTAGAAGTGTCTGGAGGATCCCACAATGTAAAAATCAGCGTTTCTTATTGTGGAAAATCCAAATCTCTCACTGGCAAATGCAGGCAGCTGTTTTGGGAATTCCTTAATATCTAAAATCAAGGGAAATTTATTCTTCTCTCCTGAAGGATCCTGCATCTTGCCAATGTAGATATGCCAAGAAGTGCTGACTTTAAATGGGACTCATTGATGCAGCAGAATTTTTAAGTTAATTTTGTTCTTAGACTTCTGTTTATGGCTGAAGGGCTGTGACCTTTCCTAGGCTCAGTTCCCTGAGTGGGTATCTGTTTTTTTAGGGACAGATGTTGCACGTTTGTCCCATATTAGGAGTGTAAGAAGTAGGGAAATCCAACAAGGTTGCAGAAAAAGGTTCAGCCCAAATAATGGGCCTGAGGGGAGCAGCAGAAATTCCTCACCTGGATGAGAAAAAGTTATCATAGAACAAAACTTACCATTAAAGGAATTTTACTGTTAAAAAAACCCAGCCCTTTGTGTTTTACACCAGTTTTTTCAGTGCCCCTTCCACACCTACTTCTAGCACTGCCTTTTCCTGTTGCTCTGTTTGTAGGAGAGCATTTCAGTTCCAAGGTGTGATAAGTTACGTTACTTCAGGTTTGGATTTGTGTGAAGCTGAGCTAGGCAGGGTTTGTGTGTGCTATGGGTATGTGCAGAGGTGAGTTATGAACTGCCTTTATAAATTTCCTGCTCTGAACAGCTGATTGAAATAAGGAATCTGAGGCCTGTGTGATGTGGAATTGCTCAGAATTTCATATTGCAGTTTTTCTGGCAGCTCTCATTTCAGGTCGGCAGTGGCAATTAATTATTAATGACCATACGTGAAGTTGTGGTCTTTAATAATATTAAAGTTTCTTTCATTTGTGGTTTTTAAAAGTGGGGGTTGTCTTCCTAAGTGCTCCTCAGCTGAGCTGAGTGTGCTCCTCCTTGCCTTAGGGAAAATTTATGATATTAGTGAGAGTGTAAAGCTGCAGCTTTCTGGCTGTACAAAGGCTGTGTACACCACAGCCTTTGCTGCAGTGGTGGAGGGAATAACAGTCCTTGAAAGGGCAGATGTTGCCAGATTCTGTGTTGTCTGTCAGAAATGCTGCAAGGTGAGTGACTGCAGGTGTTTGTGCTATCCAGCTGTTGGTTCTGTGTGTGTGTTGGGAGGGAAACCCTTCAGGTACTGAAATCACCTGGACACCGAGCTTTTCTTGTCCAGCCAGGTGGGACTCCAAGGTCACACGGTGCCACTACTGTTGTTATTGTTAAAAACAAGATTCACTTAATAAATGATAAAAAGTTTAATATAAACAAAAAGACAATTAGGAGACAAAGGAAATAAAGCAAAGGGTTAAAACGGCCGGGTGCCCTGGCGGGTTGCCAGGAACACACCTGGTATCTCAGGAACACTCTTTTTATCCCCTCCTGCTGTGAGGGTTTCATGCATATTCAAAGTGTCCCCTCCCTGGTTCTGCCTTCTTAGAACATGCTCTGTATGGGTTTTGTTTTTTTCTGCTGGTCAGCATTATTTCTGCTGGTCAGCATTATTTCTGCTGGTCATCATTCTTCTTGCTGACCAACATTATTTTGAGTCTGGTTTCCTTTCTTCTGCAAATGGTCAGTGTTGATAACAGTCCAGGCCCCTCATCCTTCCTTTGAGGGCAGCTGATCTTATCTTCTGCTGATAACAGCTTGGGCCCCACTGTCTTTGCCCTCTGGGGTTTCCTTGCTTTGTACCTAGGAGATGCCTTTAAGCTTAAAACTTGTTAGCAAGAAAAAAAGTACATACATAGCCAAAAAGTATTTAACATCTAATATTCATCCTAATACTTGCGAAAGCCAATATCACAATACAGATTTATAACATTATGGTTGTGTAACCTCCCAGAAGAGAGCAGGCCAAGCCCCACGTGGGGCTGCTGAGGCTTTGTGCAGACAGGGATGGTTTCCTGAGGTGGGGACCAGTCTGTAACCGTGGTCTTTGCAATGCAAACACCCATGTGAAAGCCCCGGGCGACTCCTCCGAGCAGAAACTCGAGGAGTGCCTTTGTTGGGATTGGGAAAGCCTAAAACGAAATAATCCTGCCAGAACAACTTCTAAATAAGCAGCTTTAGTTACTCAGGCTTTCTGTGCATCTGAATGATGTGTTGTCAGAGATAATGTTGTAGAGAGATGCTGGTGTATTATAAAAATGTTATCGAATTAAAATGCGAGCATGATCCAGCCCAAGCCATTCTATAAATATCTTATTATGAAAGGCTCAGAGATGTTTCTCTTAGCAAATTTAAAATAATCATTAGAATCCTTCAGCAGATTGCTGTTAATTGGATTGAGAATTAAACAGCTTTGTATGAGTGCAAAGTTAATTAATAGCTCATTACTTTTTAATAAGGCAAATTCATTTGGAAATAAAAGAGATGCCATGGAGTTTACCACAGATTTGAGATGAGATTGGGAATATCAGCTATTCTTTGTGAGAGAAATGACTTATAATTAAGTTGCCAAGGTTGGCTGGTGGTGAGGGAGATGGAATGAGCAGATTTGGTGTTTGACTCCTCCAGAGCTGGAGCCCTTGAGGTCTCGTGGGATGCCCTGAGCTGTGGTGGAGCACCAGCCACAGCCTCCTGACCTCTGAGAAGCTCTGGAGAAGGGAGGCACTGTGGAGCAAGAACGGGGATCTAAGGTGCCCCAGAGTAGTTAAGTTAAATGTCTGAAAAAAGAAAAAAAAATAAATAAATCCATTCAAAAGTGCCTCCATATAAAATGTTTGTGGCTTTTTTCCTTTCCTTGACAACTCTTTACCTCTCCCAGTCCCTTCACTAGAACCAGCTCCTGACTTTCCTTATTGCTCCTTCCTTTCTCATGTCCCACATCCTGTTTCCATCTGCAGGCTGCTTCCTGCTCCCATCCCTTTTCCCTGTCCATTGAACCCCCCAGAGCTCTCAGAACTCAGGTGGGCTGGGTTATCTCCACACCAGCAAACTGGGGCTAAGGGGCTGCACCTCATCTCTGGCCCCTCATGTGCATGCCCTGTCAGCTGTGCTGAGGATGTTTTGTGCCAGTGATCCCAGAGCAGGACTGGAAAGCCAAAATTGCTGAGTATTGGAGAGGAGAGGATGTCTTCCCCACGAAGGAGATGTGGGAAAGGTCCCTGCCCTGTGTTGCTGCAGCAGATGAACTGAGCAGGTGCCACCTCATGCCAAGGGAAATGCCCTGTGGAAGTTTGAAGTAACTTTATCAACATTTCCCCTTCCTGGCATTTAAGAAATTTTTATGGAAGGGATCCTGTTACTATATCACTTATTTTAGTCAACATGGATTTATGGATTAATTAATCTAATTCTATATTAATTGATTTCTGTATCAGCTATTCAGTTCTTTTACCTGGGGCTGATGCCACACTGATAACTCTGTGGTTGCTCAGGTCATTTAAGTTGTACTTTAAAACTCACAAATAAAAAAAAACTAATTCCACTGGAAATATAAAAAACTTGCACATCTCCTCTAGGCTAAGTCATAGTATTTGGATTTTACTCAGTACATAGTACATTTAATAATCACATAACTTCTTTATTTCTCTTCCTCTGCAAACACACCACAGATTTTGGAACTTCTTGTGTTCTAGAGCTGCTTCTCTCCCATTCCCCATCTCCAGGGGCAGCAGGGCTCATCCCATTCAGTGGGTGAATTTGAGTCTCAGGTTTCTGTGTGCATGAATCCAGAACTCTGTTTTGTCACCTTTCTCTTTATTTTCTTGTTTGGCTGCAGTTAGCAGAGTGTCTTCTAGTCATGTGGAAATAGGAAGATATTTTGTATCACTCTTTAAACCAACTTGGTTTTGAAAATCAGTTTTTTCCCCTCTGAAGTCAGGATTACAGCCACTTTCTAGTCTCCTCCCTCCCTCCTTTTCCCCTCCCTATAAAATACAGCTGTGAAACTTGCCCAGGTGAGAGGCTATTGCAATGGCTCTGAAGAAATCTTTGTTTCCTGATGCTTTTGAGGGAAGGAGATCCTTTTGTGTCACCGTGCCACGGCCAGTCCTGCAGGCTCCTGAGCCACAGCAGCCCCTGGGTGAACAAGGTGCTTTTACAAACAATTACTGGAAATGAATCAAGAACAGAAGCTGATGAGTTTTGTGGCTTTGTGAACTATGACTTCTGAGATGAGGTGGGAGATGTGATGCAGATTTAAAATCCCCAAGTCTGGGCTGGCCTCACACTGAATCTCCAGGGTATGTTACAGCTCCTGATAAAAGCTGAGCATTAACAGGAACTATTTTTAGAGTGAGAACAAGGAAAGTAATTTCAATATAATTTCAATATAAAGAAGCAGTTTTGTTCCTGAATGAAAGCAAGCTCCAGTAGCATCCCCCTGTGAAGTGGTGTGTCAGGTAAGGAGTTCCACCCATGGGGAAATACCTGACTGGGCCCTTCTGGCTGCACCCATCTCTTCAAATCCTCAGTGCTTGCTGTGCTAAGGGATGTCCCTTGCAGATGGGCCCATCTGTGCCCTGAGCCCAGAGGTCTCCAGAGGTCAGTGGTTTGTCATGTGAAATCTCTGCTTGAAAACATGCCAGAGAATACTCAGACACTTGCTCATCCCATCCCTCAGCTGATCTATTGCTACATTTTGAGGAGAATTATTGAAGTCACTGGGTGAGAAATGCAGCTGGGGATTTCCAGTGTTACCTGGAGAAAAGGGAGGGGGGAAATACCCCAACCCCCTCTGGGCTTATTTAGAAATAATTAGGTCAGAACAAATGCCTGAAACACACAGCTGATTTTTCTAGGTTATATTTTCAGCTGTATCCAGATTTGTTTGCAGGACAGAGCAATGTTCTTGGGAGTTCTCTAAAGCCATGTGGGCTGTGCAGGTGAAGTGATGGTCACTGTGTTGGTGATCAAGTGTCCCAGGCCAGGCTGGGCAGGGCTTGGAGCACCCTGGGATGGTGGAAGGTGTCCTGTCCATGGCAGGGGTTTGGAACAAGACCATCTTTAAGGTCCCTTTAACCCAGAGCTTTCTGAGATTCTGTGATCCAAGGCAGAACTTTGTGTTATCAAACACAAAGTGGGGAAGTTCTCCTGTTCAACCTGCATCCCTGTAGCAGCAAATCAGGGGTTTTGCCTTTAGCATTGAAATTTCTCTGGTCTGTGTAAGGCAGATCCTTTTCCATTTATCACTGCCCACTTTTTAGCCAGGAGAGCTGCAGTAAACCCTGAGGTGATATCCACAGCTCTCTGATTGCCATCCAGAGCAGGCCCTCCTTTTTTTACCTGCTGACACGTTTTGCCCCAGTGGTGGGGAGCGATGATGGTTCAGAGACTGAGGATTCACCTCCAGGTCTAATTAGAGCAGGAAGGAGTCCAGGAGCTGCACTTTGGGATCAAAGAATCCAACATGATCTTGCTGAGTGCTGCAGGCACTGAGAAGGTGCTTAATGCAGCTTTTACCACTTAATCAAGCAAAATACATTGTCTGGGCATCAGTATCATTGTAGGTTCCTAGATGCATCAAACCTGAGCTCCATCCTTTTATTTTTTAATTTCAAGATATTTTTGAAATAAGATTAATTGATGCTTTTAATTCAAATGTTGTGCCCCAAGCTTTAGTGAAGGAGTGGGTTTAAAAGGGCCTGTAATAAGGATGTGATTATTCTTGTGACCTGGTGAGAAAAATATCTGTCTTCAGGTGTATGAAAGTCTCAAAGACCCAGAAGTTTGTTTAATATAAGAAAAACTAATAAAGAAAATTCCATGAAAGCTATTTATGGCTAAGATCTTTGTTATAATTTCTGACTTTTCAGAGAAAAAGCCTTTTTTGTGTGTGAGCATCAGGAGTGGTGATAAAAAGACATTCAGGTGTGAAGTAAGCTGAGCATTCTTTGGCAGAACAGCCTGGGATTCAAAATTTGGGTTGCCATCCAAATAATCTCTCAGTTTCGAGGTCATTAAGATTTTTTCCCTAATTGATATGATTTAAAAACCTGGTGAAGCCCCAGTTAATGATAATAAGTTGCTTCCTCTCCTTATGTGTAGAATATTTAGTATTTGCTGTAGGATTGGGTTTTCCCTGGCTTTTTTGAACGTGTTTATTTTCTTCTGTGATTTTATAATTTGTGATAAATGTTAAAGTAATGATAAATTTGGCTCATCTTTGTGTTTTGCAGCCTCTTAATTGCAATTCTTACTAATGGTAGTAGGAACTTAATCCATGTAAATGCTCTGAAGAGCTCAAATTTTAACTGTTATTGTAAACTAAACCATTGATCATCCTACAGGAGAATGAATAGGAATTGAAATAGCTGATGCTTCTGACAAGGAAGAAGAAAAGAGTTGTTTTGATCATGTTTTTTTTGAAGATTTTTTATAATTTTTGTTACATTTTGAATACATGCTCCAGCCACGAGCTGTGCATGTAAAATGTGTTTTGTATTGGGTGCAGATAACACTGCCTTTATTTAACTTTATTTTTGGGAAATGAAACCATCCTGAAATGTTTTCCAAGAGGAATCAGTAACAAATTTGCAATATGTCTCTCTGCCCAAAGCAAGTGTCTTCTGAGGTGATGAATTGCTGGGAAGATGAAATTTGCACCTTCTGCAGACTGTTTTCTACCACTTACCTCCAGATGTGTATAAATCTTCCAATATTTCCCCCTCCAGCCTTGCTGTGAGATGTCCCAGGTTTTTTTATCTGGCATTTTCATTATGTTCCAGGAATGCTGGAGAAAAATTTTTATTTTATCCTGGTGAATGCAACCAGAAGATGGGCTTGGGCACTCCTTCCTTCATAGGTCAGCCTTGTCTGCTGTGCATTTCTGAGATTTTCCATAAAATGCCAGCTTTCATTCCCTTAAATCTGTATTAAGGAAAATCTGCTTTCATGGATCCCCAGGGCACAAACTTCTCTTGTATTGCTCGTGGCCAGCCCTAAAGTGATACTCCAGCTGCAAGACCCAGTGATCCCTAGGGAGATGTAGGTAATGTTGGATGTCAGTTTGGCTTGCCCATAATTTTGGTGGGGTTTGTGTCAAGGTGCCCACCATGGGCTTCATTTCCACAACATTTTTCATTTTACAGCTTGAAGAAGGTAAAGCACAACCACTAGAGATGAGGAATATTCGTGGTTTGGAGCTAGAGCATGAGATCAATTAGATGACAGGAGTTTAAAGCCATAGAATCTTAAAATATAAAATATCTCATGCTGGAAGCGAAAAGAGGCTTATCTGAGCTATGGGATGGTCAAAGGGAGCCCAAATCTGGCCATGAACTGCTGTCTTCCCATTAGAGCTGAGCCAGTGACCACAAACACCACGATTGGCATCCAGCACTCCCAAATCCCCGTCTGCCTCCAGGGTGAGCCCCGAGGGGAGCTGTAGGACAAGGCTGCAGGGTGGGGGAGAGGCAGGAAGAGAAATGAAGGCTTAAGGTCTGTCCTTGCCTTCCCATCAAGCCTCCATTCCAAAGGAGGGAAAGAAGATGAATGTTGCTTTCAAAGAGAGTGATGGTACTGGGGAAGAGATGTTTTGCCTCAAGGAAATACATTTGAATAGGTGCTGGCTTAAGCAAGTGAATAATTTATTTTGAGAATTTTGTGTGTTTCAAGTGTATAATTTTAGTCTTTTTCTTACTTGCTTGAATAGTCATAAATTTTTTTAAAGGAATATTAAAGGCAACATTAGGGGTTTGTCTGTTGGGTAATGCAGTGTTAGTTGTCAAAAGGCTTAATAGATTTCTACTCTCTATTTATTAGCTAAGATTGTTTTCACACATGGGCATTTAAAGAAGATAGCACAATATAGGTACCCACATGCTGTATCACACTTCAGTTCCTGATTAAACATCTGGCCCAGCCAATTTATTTTCCCTTTTGAGATACTTCTGGGTCAAACAGTAGTATTTGTGTGAAGTCTTGGTGTGTGAGCTTCAGTTCTATTTTTAAGGGTGTGTATTGAAATAAAAGAATGGTTTTCTTGTCTTGTTTAGTGTGTTATGGGGAGGCAGAATGTGAAATCTGCACCCAAAGAGCAACAGAATCCCCCCAACTAACCTGATTCAAAGTCACTGTTTGTCAGGATCAGTTCTGAGATGCCCTGGGGTTTTGGGGGAGGCACAGTTTGTGCTTGTGGTTAGTAATTGTAGGGACAGGGAATTGTTTTACATTTAGTGAATTGATTTTGAACAAGTGTCTTCTGTGGTGCCTGTAACTGCTGCAGGTGCATTTGAGTGCAGCAAGAACACAGAGACAGATTTTGGGGGATAATTCCAGAAGTAAATGAACTTCACCTGTGTGCAGGCAGAGCTGCTCCTCTGCTGTTCAGGGCTTCTCCCACTTCCCTTCTGGAATGCTGAACCATGCAGCAGCAGCAGCTGGGATACAGGGATGCTTCAGATCAAGCAACCGACATTTCTTTATTTTTCCTTTCTTTTTTTAAAATTTTTGCTTGGGTAGGGCAGATAATTGATGATTCACAGGTCAGAACCTCAAATTTTAAAACAGAAAGGTCAGGAGTCAAGGGGTTTATTAAATTTTGCACCAGGATTGAGTAGAGATGCTTTGCGAGAAACTTGCATAACTAAGCAGTTGGTTTAATAAACCTGAGGTTTGGATTCAAAATGTGCAAGGACAAGCAGGGGACAGTGTCCAAATAGTGAAGGAGTGTCAGTTCTGCCTGGCTGTATTGCCCAGATGTGCTGTTTGATGCCACATCTCCTTCTGCCCATCTCAGGCTCTGCCTCTGTGTGGTGACTTTTTTTTCAGATGCATTTAGGCATTCAAGGCTGAGAACAAGACAGATGCTGAACTTATCCCATCTGGAAGGGGAGCTGCTCCCTCCTCCTCCTCCTCCCTGGCTGAGCTCCCCACAGTGCTGTTTCTGCCTGGCTGAACATGTCCATTTATCCCCATTTAGCACCACTGATGAGGGCTAACCTGCCTCTGATAGATTTTTGGCACTTCCCACTCTGTGGCATCTTATTTCTCCTCTGTTGAAGCCTTTAACTGTTTAAAGGATTTTATCTACCTTTCCTTCCATGCAGAGCAGTTTTATCAGCACTGCTGATGCTCTCTGTGCTGCTGCAAATGGAGCTGTGGTGCCAAGGGCCACAGATCAGCCAGGTGATGTGAGGCAGGGTGACTGTGGTGGGTTGTGTTTGCTAACAGAATCTCAGAGAAATACTGACTATTACAGCAGGTTTGAGCTGATGATTCTTAAGTAGAATGCCTTGGCCATGCTGCTGCTGCTGCTGGGAACCCTCTCTAGGCTTTGTAGGTACTTTGGATAGGGGGGGAGAATCTCTTGGTCCTGACCTTGCTCTGCAACCCACTCGAATGTCTCCTGTGCTGTGTGCCAGAGCTTCCCAAGGAAAAGAGCTGCTGGATCCTCTCCAGTGTGTGGAATGAAGGACACGAGACCTGAGCAGGACCCCTGGGAGGGAGAACTTCCCCCAGGACTCTGGTCCTTGCCTCAAACAGCTGAAAACAGCCCAGCCCATCTATCCTGCTGCTCCTGTCCCACCACTGCTCTCCTCTCTATCCTAGCTTTGAATTATCCCTGGGAGCAAAACACAAGTTCTGCCACAAGAAACATCTCGTTGCCATTTGCTGTGGGTAATTCAGGAGGGATACTCTGCTGAATGGGCTTGTAATGTTCCTTCCCAAGTGGCATTTACTGGTTTTGCTTGCACTGGTAAAAGAACCATGAGAAGATTTAGCATAGAGAGCTTGCTGCTGTGTCTTGGGGGGTGGGGATTAAATTAATGATCCTGAATTTAAGGATGCTACTTATCTTTCTGCTTCTATTGCAGTCTTCAAATAAATGAAATTCATGAGGTTTATTGGCTCATAGTTATAAAGCATCAATAACGTTCCCCTTGGCAGGCTTTTATATGTGTGTGTGTGTGTGGTGAATAGAGGGAAATGTAATCTCCGAGTTATCAAACTGTTTTACAGTGTTCTCCTGAACTGCAGAAACCCATGGGAATATTTATGCCTCTCCTGGGTCTTATTACCACAAAAATTATATGTGTATTTTATGGGATAAGAAATATATTGTACTCCTTTCTGATAATAAACAAAACAGAAATATGAGCTCTAACCAAAAAAAAAAATGTAGTGGATGCTTTTGGGCTGGTTTTAGTTGCTCCATCTCTTTGTGATGCTTTTCCCTTGGTTCTGACACCCCTGAAGATGGTTCTTGGGTTCATTTGCCTTCTCCCCCTTTAATTCCATGGTGTGAGCTGGGTGTTCCTGCTCATCACCCTCAGCAGAGCTGCCCCCAGGCTGTGTGAGCACAGGCAGCTGCCCTGGACCCTCCAGGGAAACTCAGGGGTGAAGAGACAGACAGGCTTGATTTTTAATATATTTATTACATTTAAATAAATTTCTATTAATATATTTAATAAATTTCAACTTTGTTCAACTACATTTAAACTTAATTACTGGATTTTATTTTTCCTCCAACTGAAGTGCAGCAGCATGGGAAGTGTCTGGAAATCACTTGCACTTCCCTGTGAAGGGAAAAATCTTAGTGGCATGCAGTTCTGCCATGAACCCTCTGAGCTCTTCCTTGAGTTGTGTTTATCCTGCCTCAGCCTGTGAAAGGATTGTTCCATGGTGTGAGACTGCACGTGCCCTTTTTTACCAACTTATTTCCCAATCTTGGGGAACTGAGGCCTCTTGGGTCTGTTGGAAATGTGTTTAGGCACCTGCTTATCCTGACAAATCTGAGCCCTTGTGATTTATTTGCAGATATCCTGAGGGAACACAACTTCTCTCTTGTCCAAGGACCCAAGCAGGTTAATAAAAGGACTTGATGTGCCCAGGAGCTGCAGAAATGGGCCTACATGATTAATGTAGATGTAACATCCTATTGAATCCCAGCTGACTCTGAGGACCAGGGACTGGACGTTTGTATCTTTGAATTTTATCCATGTGAGAGCTAAATCTGGTGTGAGGAGTAAGGGCAGTGTAGAATAAACCTGCTCAAGTGTTTTCCTCTCCATCTGCTACAGACCTTGTCAGGTGTGTGACCACAAAAAGCAGTGGAGTTTGATTTCTCCTTAAGTGATAATTAGGAGCATGCAAAAGGAGGCTGAAAAAACAATATTCTTTTTTTAAAAACTGTATCTGACCTGCAATCTGCCTTTTCAGAGAAATTTAAAGAATTATTTTGTCTTAAGAGCATAATTATCAATTACTTTCAAGATTTGCACTCACTTGGAGATTAGGAGCAAGTGGAAACCAGGGATGCCCTCATAGGATGAGACAAATTTAGATGAACCTTTTATTAAGGAGTTCAGTTAGTTTCTGCTGTAATACTGTGCCATCACCAGCAAAAAGGGTGGCTCTTTTCTCCTCCTAGCTCAGTTTCTCTATAAATATTGATCAAACTTCTTTCTTCCCAAGAGACCCTAATCATTTTTAGAAATTTCTCAATGCTTTCCAGGCTCTTTCCCATGGAAGTGCAGCTTCCCAGAGTGTGAAATGCAGCTCTAGCTCTGTCAGTGTAGAGCTACTCTGCTTCTGCACTTGTTCCCACAGCTTTTGGGCTCTCCAGGCAGCTCTGGCTTGTTCCTGGTGATGCTGGAAGGTGCTGTGCCAGCAATCCTAATCAGGAGTGCCACGAGCCACAGTCAGGAGCAGAGCAGCTAACTAGGACAAACAAATGTGCAAGTGGCACTATAATTCAAGTTGCAGGGGAGTGGAGCAGGAATAGTTTGCAAATGTCAGTGAGAAATTCAGCAAGGGCACAGGGGAGAGCTGTTACTCTGAGGGTTTGCTGGAGGAGTTTTCTCAATGACCATCAAAAGGCAGAACCTTTGCTGAGTCTTTCATCGGTTTTGAATTTGCTTTTCCTTTCTGGTGGATCCTGCATCCTCATCCAACGCTCCTCCTCTGTCCCAGCTGCTGTGCTGGCTGTCCTGACCCTCTGGTGTCCCCAGCTGTCCCCACAGCCCCTCCTGCACGGTCCCCTAGGTGACTCTTGGTGTGGCTGAGGTGGATGCAAGTCTGGGAATTCAGCACTAATTAAGTTCCTGGACATGAACTGCTTCACCAACTCCACTTAAGGGATTTGTCTAATTGACTGAGGAAATAGTTTGAAGCGGAGGAACATTTCTTTCCATTAATGTTCAAATGAGCTGCAAATGACTGAACTTCGAAGCCTCCATATTTCCTGAAGATAAAAGGTTTTTCAAAAATGGGAATTGAACTTTGTTTTAAATCAGAAATGGATGCATTTTTATTGGGGGGATGTTTTAAGTAACTTTCTGCATAAATTATTTGAAAGCTGCAGATGACCAGTAAAGATGGGCTGTAACACTTCCCAGTCTCAGACTGGGCAATATATATATATATATAATCTTTTTCTCTTATAGAATGGGAACTGGTTGGGAAAGAGTAAAGACATTTCCTAGACTTAGCAAATATCTCATCATCTGAGCTGTCTCTGGTGCAGAGTTATTCCCTTTATGCAGCTGCCAATATTCACAGTGTCTAGGATGTACCTTTCTGTCATCAAGGGGCAGCAGAATTGAGGTGGGAATTGCAGAACCAAGATGTGTTCCTTATGGGATGGGATATCAGAAGAGGCTCAGAGGGGGAGGGAGGGGCAGGAGTACCAGACTGAGCACTTCACACAAAAACAGAGGCAGGTGGGGGCTGTAGGATTAGTCAGGGACTGATGCAAGAGGAGACCACCATCAGAGCAGGCTCACTTTCTTTTCCATGCCCTTTTTGCTTCGTGATGGATTAACTCTTGGAAAAAGGCCACAGAAACTTCTGCTGTTTTACCATATTTCCCTTTTTAAAAAAATTCAGAGTACAGGTGGAACATTTTAAGGGTAAATGTTGTTGTTCTACAATAAGGGAACCTTAAGATCAGTTCTGTGGAATCTTTACATTTCCAGAGGCTGCAGCGCTCTAGAAACCCCTCCCAGCTCTGGGGTAATTATATAAGGAACAGACCCATTCCTTATAATATGGGTTTGTCCTAATAATATCCTTGTATTGTTTTCCCCATCTGTTCTGCAGCCATTATATTCCTGTGCAGAGTGGTGCAGCAGGAGCAGAGTCTTTATGCACTGCTAATGTGGGGACTCTGGGGGATATAAATATTGTGACTCTTCCTCTGGAAAGGGGAGCAGATGGCACCTAGCCATGTACACTCGGGGATTTCCTGCAGAACACTGGGATTTCCTGCAGAACCCTCTGGGATTTCCTGCAGAACCCTCTGGGATTTCCTGCAGAACCTTCAGGGATTTCCTGCAGAACCCTTGGGGATTTCCTGCAGAACCCTTGGGGATTTCCTGCAGAACCCTCTGGGATTTCCTGCAGAACCCTCTGGGATTTCCTGCAGAACCCTCAGGGATTTCCTGCAGAACACTGGGATTTCCTGCAGAACCCTCGGGGATTTCCTGCAGAACCCTCGGGGATTTCCTGCAGAACCTTCAGGGATTTCCTGCAGAACCCTCGGGGATTTCCTGCAGAACCTTCAGGGATTTCCTGCAGAACCCTCGGGGATTTCCTGCAGAACCCTTGGGGATTTCCTGCAGAACCCTTGGGGATTTCCTGCAGAACACTGGGATTTCCTGCAGAACCCTTGGGGATTTCCTGCAGAACACTGGGTTTTCCTGCAGAACACTGGGATTTCCTGCAGAACCCTCTGGGATTTCCTGCAGAACCCTCAGGGATTTCCTGCACGCTGCTTTGATGCTGTCTCAGGGGGAAAGCGAAAAAGAAACTTTACCAAGTATTCAGCGTTTTTGTGCCACCTAAAATCAGAGGCCAGACAAAATGAAGAGAATAAAAAGCAGTTCTATTTATTGAAGGGCATTCAGGTACATCCAGGACAGATGAAACCCCCCAGGGGCTGCACCCAAAATGGACCAGGGGTCACAGGGTTTCACACTTTTATAAGTTTGGTTCATTTGCACATTGGGGGTTAATATTCCAATTCCAGCTTCAGGTAATGAAGTCATTTACCCCGAGTTTGCTGCCCCTGACTCACTTTTGTTTCCATCTCTGGGGGCCTGAGGCAGTGAGGTGTCCTTGATTGCCAGGCCTGGAGAGGAATTGTTGTGTCTGCCCAAACTGGGAAAGCAGCAGCTCCCAGTGTGTGTGGAGTTTAGAGTTATACACTGAGAACTGCAGGGTTACAAATAGATGGAAAATATAAAAGCTGAAATTCTAAAGGAAAGAAGCTCTTGCTGCCCCCAGCAGCCAGGGCTGGTGCTGAGCCCTGTGAGCAGAACAGGCTGGTGGGCAGGGCTGGCAGGGGGGTCCCTGCACAGGCTTTTATCTTGGGCAGGGAGGCTGCCCTTGCAGCTCTGGTCCTCTCATGACCACAACAGCTCGTCCCCATTCCTAAAACAAAGATGAAAGGTGTTTCCTAGGGAGAGCAGTGATGCAATATTTACTCAGAAGATGGAGAAGCAGATAAAAGGAGTAGCTTTGTTCTTCCCCTGCTCTGTGTGATGATGCTTTGTCTTGAAGGATGTTAAAGGAAGCTGGCTGCTCAAAACAAAGCCTAAAGAAAAAAGATAATAGGGATTGTCTTCTACAGGGTTTATTCAGGTTTGTAGGTCTGCATCTCATTTTTATTATGGAGAAATAATCCCTCATCCCTTCATCCAATAATAATTGGATGAAGCTAATGCAAATCTACACTGTGTTAGCTTAATTCTAATTTAAAGCACATATTTGATCTATCTTTCAAAGTATTTCACTTCTTGTGATGCTAATTCAGGTTTATAACCCTGTTTTTAACCCTGAACCTGGATGTGATCTTCAGTATTTGACCCAAAAGTGTTGCTGGTGGGAGCTGGTGGAACGGGATGAAAACCTGTGTGCCATTGAAAGAAATCTTGCACATACAAAAGCAATCTGCTTTTAGATTATATTTTGAGTATTCCAAGCATTGAGTAATTCCAGGTAACTGCTGAAATTAATCTGCTCCTTTTTTTTTTTTTTGTCCCCCCCAGTGTCTTTTTGACCATTTCCTACAGCAGGCTCTGCCTCCATGCTCAGGGTGGGTTTTGTTCAGTCAGGCAGCAATTACAGTTCCTGAAAGCCCTTGCCTGACTGTAATGAGGACCTGGGAGCTCAGAGCCATGGGAGAAACCCGTCAGCACAACAGCACAGATTTTATGTGTATCTAGTGCTTAGCAGAGGTAGTTTTAGAGGCTTTTATCATTTGTCAAGGAAGAGTTAGGAAGGGAAAAAAAAAAAAAATCAGAATGAATGGGTAGTGTCAGAAATTTCTCTGGCTCTGTAGTGAAGGGGATACATTCAGTATTCCCTGTGATGCAGGTTCAAAGTGATCTGGGAGGTTTCTCTGCTGGGTAAGAACAATCCCAGGATGTGAGGTGGTCTGAGAGAGGCGTGAGGGATAAATGGTGTGGGAGCATTTCATGGTCAAACGGAGCTGCTGGGCAGACCCCAAATGGGACACTGGGCTCTGTGGGGTGCATGCAGCTCTGGGCACTGTGGCTGTGCCTTAGCAGCACCCTGGGCTCTGACAGCTCAGAGCTGGGTGCTCCAAGTCACTAAACCAGGCTCTTGTGGAGTTCTCTGGGGCACCAAATGTAAAAGTGTCCGGTTCTTTTCCCCAGGATCAGGATAGATGAGCAGAGAGACTGTTTTCATGTTTGGACTTAGGATGTGTATTTTACCTTCTCTATATTACACTTTTACAGACAGTGAGCACTTCTACACACTCACCTAACAAGCTCCAGATGGCCACCTCGGGCTCTGTCCACAGGCCACTGGTTATATGTGTTAAATCAGTACAAGCAATGCAGGAGAGACAGCTCCCAAACTCAGTGAGCCCTCCTGGTGGCCATGAGACACAGGAAACTGTGGTATTGGAATTTAAATATAGGGAAAGGAAGTACATAAAAGTGTTTTTTAAATGCCTTTGAGCTCCAGTTTCACTGACATGTCTGGGTCCTGCTGGGTGAAGACTCTTAGCTCTGTGGTCCTGTGTTTTCCACCACAGCTCCATGAAGGTTTGACTGGCGGCTGGTTGTGAGTGGCAGCACACCGTGCCTGCCCAAGGAGCAAAGTGACCTTGAGGAGACTCACTCAGCCTAATGTCTAGCACTCATTTGCTTTTAAGCACAAACTATCCAATTATCAAATGGTAACTAATTAATTTTTACGTTTAACCCAATAACCAAACACCTGTGCTCCACACTTTTTCACCCAATCACCCATCACCACCCAAAACCATGAAGAAGAAGGAAGGCAAAGACAAGCCAATGCCCAAGAACCTCCATCTTATCTCTTATTCATTGTTATATCTCAGCCTCTAAACTCTATATTTTTCACCCAGTAGCTTAACATAATTCTATCTAATTCACCCATTCATATTCCCAGATTCTCCACTTGCTTTTAGAAGCCTTCTCCATGGTCTTATGTTAAACCCAGCGTTCTCTCAAGTGTCCAAGCCTGTAGATAAAGGGACATTTGCTGTGCCTGGGACCCCAACAGGCTCTGACTCTGCTAACAGCTTGGAATTAGGGGTTCTATTCAGGGGCATGCATGAGGTGTTCTGTAAGAGCATCACTTGGGAGAATTGGTGATGGGAGCCCTTGTGTGGCTGGGGTTTGCAGGGTAATAATCCCTGTATGCAGTGATGCCTCAGAGTGGCTACCTAAAACAGAGGCTAGACAAAATAAAGAGAATAAAAGCAGGTATTTATTGAAGGCCTTCAACAGGTACACCTTGGGCAGTCAAAAGCTACAACCAGCATGGACAATGGTCATGAGTTTTTCATAGTTTTGATCTATTAATATATCAGGGGTCAATTCTCCAATTACAGCTTCAGGTAATGAAGTCATTCACCCCCAGTTTTCCCCACTCCCCATTCACTTTTGTTTCCATCTCTCAGGCCTGAGGCAGTGAGGTGTCCTTGATTGCCAGGCCTGGAGAGGAATTGTTGTGTCTGCCCAAACTGGGAAAGCAGCAGCTCCCACTGTGTGTGGAGTTTAGGGTTATACACTGAAGCAGTACAGGATCTGGAAAATAGAAAAGCTGAATCCTAAGGCATCAGCAGCAGGGCAAGGTCCAGGAGCCAGTGCCAGAGAGTTTTGTGTTGAGGAAGGGATGCTGTGTCTCCTCTCTGGGGCTGAAGCATGGCTGAGAGCCCTCAGAGCTTGGTGGAAATGGAGAACATCCCTTAGCAGGGTGAGGTGTCCCTAGCTCTGCTGAGGAAACTTCTGTTGGAGACTTCTGGGCAGCTCCTGCAGCTCCAGAGGTTACCCACCCAGCTGGAACGTAATGTATAGGTGCTATTCTGTTGAAAATTAGTTTTCTTCATGCCTAATGTCCTCAGTTCATTCATCTGTTGAAAGGAAATGATTGCAATAGCACTCTAAATGCCTTTAAGAGTCTTTTTGTAGTTCCTGTGCAGTCACACACATCTCTTATTTTCCCCTCAAGGCTGCTGAGGAAAAGCCCAAATGATAAATCTGTGAAGACAACTAATGGGAAATTATATTGATTGTTCTTTCAGAGTGTTACTTTTTATGCCAGTGGTCTGTGTGTCAACTTCTCAGGTTGGGGGGTTTCTTTTTTTAAACAGGTTCTGTTGAGGGACCTTAGGGATGTTTGGGAAGACAGCAGGGGGTGCGGGGAGTTGGTAGGAGCTTGTTTTAATTGACTTTAAATGCCATGTTTGTGACAAATAACAGATGATACCCAATTCCTGAGTGTCTCATTTCTGCCTGTTAAGTATCTCCAGTGTAAGGGTTTTTTCTGGCCCTATGAGGACAACTTTTAGCACTCCTGATTTCAGCCTTCTGTGTTGGTGGAAGGAATGTTTTCTGATGAGCAGCTCCCACACAGACAAAGCTGTGATATCTATCCATACAATACAACTGGGGGGTAGATTCTATTGAAAAATTTAATCCTTTTTTCCATTTCACTGTGGCTCTTGCGCTACACTGACTCCAGCAGGGTGGGCCCAAAACTCTCTGAATTTAGCCTTTGCCAATATGTCACAGTCCTCAGCAAGAGCAGTTGGTTTCCAGAGTAAGTGTAAAAGCTGAAAGTTTGGTTGTAACAATACCAAATTCCTGGCTTGCATGTTTGCAAGGGAATGAAAATAAAACCATATTATGCCTTAATAAACCCACTAAACCTTTCCTTAGGATTTTCCAGCTGTCACAGCCAGTTTTCATGGCCGTCTCCAGCAACTCAGGAGCAGTGGGGTGTGTTTCTGATGACAGCAAACAGCTGAGTTTGATCTCCAGCCTGGCTTGACTGCATTGGCATCCATAGGTGCCCTTACAGAATTTCCTATGTGCCTCTAAACCAACTGGGTATTGCCTTCCCTTAAATTCATGTTCAGCAGCCTTCATCTGCTTCAGATGCAACCACAATATCAGCACCAAATCACCCTTTGCTGTATTTTTGTTGCTGCCAGTGTACCAGAAAATCCCTGAATTTCCCTACCCTTTATCTGAGAGTTTCCTAAACTGCTCAAGAAAATATTGTGCTGTTGCACAATTAGCATTAATGTGTACAGGTCTCATGGAATATAAATCCTGCATCTACTTTCAGTGGAATAAAAATGATGGAGTTTGTTGCCATGGACTGCCAAGAGAGAGTAAATCTCTTACTGGGACTGCTGAGAAGAGATCATGTAGCACTTTCTTGGCTCCTTGAAATGTCATCTTTAACAAACCCCATCCCATAACTCCAGATGATGTGCTGTACAGCCACTAACACTGAAAAGTTGGTGCTTCTTTGCAGTCTCAGATGTTTATCTTGAACATATGTTGTGAGAAAGGAAGAAAAGCCATTGCAGGGAAGAAACAGTCGAGGCTGTTCTGGGTGGGCAGGAGATGTGAGCTTGGTTTCACATTGGGAAATGTCAGAAGCATTGCTGGAGCGTGGGAGAAGTCACAATATTTGGTACAGGGTTTTGAGGTGCTTTTTTTTTTTCCCCTTGAAAATCTCTTCTCCCTTCACCATGTGTTTTTGTGGAAGTGTCAACTGATGTTATTACACTTGGCATCCTGAACCCTAAGGTTGCTAAAAAAGAAATGTGAAGTGTGCATTTGTTTTCTCTTCAATAAAGCGGAGTTTTTTGATGTTGTAGGATCTTCAGGGCAGGTTCAGCAGTGTTTGCACACTGCCTGGTACAGGCAGTGCTGCAGCCTTTTCTCTGCCACCGAAATACAAATACACCACCAGCAGCACATTATTCTGAAGGGGAATAAAAAAACCTCAAAGAAAATCAGTCCAATCTCATGGCTTTTCATGTGCTTGACCTCTGCAGGAGCAGTTTAATTTCTGGTTTCAGCTCTTTCCTGTGCTGTGAGATGTGGTCTCACTCCCAGTTGATTGTGCAGCACCCAGCAGCGTCGGTGAGGGCTCAGGGTTTGCATCCCCAGCAGCCCTGGGGCTCTGCTCTCTTGGCTCCTGCAGGAGACATTCCCTTCCTGCTGGAATAGGCTGGGTGCAGGGAGTGGGGAAAATGAAATATGGTGAAGGGTCTGGAGGGGAACTGGGCAGGAGTGGTTGAAGTGACTTGTCT
Organism: Cyanistes caeruleus; assembly: GCF_971803275.1. Lineage (NCBI taxonomy): Eukaryota > Metazoa > Chordata > Aves > Passeriformes > Paridae > Cyanistes > Cyanistes caeruleus. Next base: position 11,609,552 of record NC_141716.1, on the reverse strand, counting down.
GGTTCGGCTGGAGAAGAGGAGCTTGAGGTCAGATCCCACCGGGGGCTGCAGCTCCTCCTGAGGGCCAGCTCTGATTTCTGCTCTGGGACAGGGACAGGACCCAGGGAATGGCTGGAGCTGTGTTAGAGGGGTTTAGGCTGGGTATCAGGGCAAGGTTCTTCCCCAGAGGTGCTGGCACTGCCCAGGCTCCCCAGGGAATGGGCACGGCCCCGAGGCTGCCAGAGCTCCAGGAGCGTTTGGACAGCGCTGCCAGGGATGCCCAGGGTGGGGTTGTTGGGGGGTCTGGGCAGGGCCAGGGCTGGGCTGGGGGATCCTGGGGGTCTGTTCTACCTCAGGACATTCTGTGGTTCTGTGGGGCTACAAGAATCCATAACCTGTACAATATGTGCAAGTTCATATCACCGCCTTTACTCATTTACAACAAAATCTCCTCTGTAAAGGCAGAATAACTTTCAGGGTAACAAATGGGTGAATGTTAAACACTTCAATTAAAAATGTCTAATTGCCTTAAAACCCAGTGAACCCAGGAAATGAAAGGCAAAGGTGCCCTGGAGGACTGCAGCATGCAGATGTTGTGGTTGCAGTTGTCTGGAGCTGCATCTGGCCGAGCTGGGCTGTGAGGGAGCGTGAGAGCCCCAGTGTTCCCCAGCAGGCTGCCCAGACAGGCAGGCTGTGTGCCCAGCCCCAGCTGCTCAAAGCCAGCATTGTTGGGGACCAGCACTGGCTCCAGGGATCCACGGGAAACCTTCCTGGGGCTGCCAGAGATGCTGGGATGGCTCTTGCCAACCTCCTGGATGCAGCTGGGGGTCACTGGGGGCTTCTCGCTGTGCCCCACGGGAATCTGTGTGTGCAGATTCCATGTGCTGTTAGAGCTCTGGGGTAAATGTTCTCATCCTGATTAGATGCAGCATTGCTGTTATCAGTGTTTAATGGTATATTGTGTCTGCTTAGGGTCATTTGGTAAGGATTTGTTTCTTTTCCTCTTGCCTCGAAACTTCATAACTGTGCTTTTTGTTATGTGGTATCAAATCCCCTCTTTTATTTAAAACTATGAACATAACAAAGCAATTATAATCTGTTTTATCCTGTTATAAATTTGTGAATTCTATGGTAATGGTGCAGAATGTACTTTTAATCTCTTGTTTAAAGTTTGAGTTAATTTTCTATTTATATATGTATAGACTCAAAACCCCTAAGGTGCTTCAACACCCCTCTCTCTGCAGCAAGCACCACTGAATTTCTTTTTGCACGCAGTGTGTGTAGCTGCATATCTGTGTGATCATCACTGCAAAGCAGCTCCATGACTTAAAGGAGGTTTCCTGCTCCAGAAACGTGGGCTTATTTACCTTGTGTGTTTAATAAAGAGAGTGTCTGCCAACCCTAACAGTGTTTTGTGGCTTCTTGACTTGGGGTTTAACCCCACGGAACAATCAAGGCCCTCACAGGGTTTAACCCCATGGAACAATCAAGGCCCACACAAGGTTTAACCCCATGGGACAATCAAGGCCCTCACAGGGTTTAACCCCATGGAATAATCAAGGTCCACAAAAGGTTTAACCCCACGGAACAATCAAGGCCAACACAAGGTTTAACCCCACAGAACAATCAAGGCCCACACAGGGTTTAACCCCATGGGACAATCAAGGCCCTCACAGGGTTTAACTCCACGGGACAATCAAGGCCCTCACAGGGTTTAACCGCACGGGACAATCAAGGCCCTCACAGGGTTTAAGCCCATGGAATAATCAAGACCTACACAGATGCTCACGCAGCCACCAGTGGGGTGGGACAGAGTCAGAACGGGAACAGTGACAGCTCCTGAAGTAACATGAAGGAGAACAGGAACAGTGACTGCTCCTGAGGTAACATGAAGGCAGTTTAATGGGGTGTACACAAAAGGTGTACACACAAAGCCAACAAGGAGCTCATTCCCTGCTCCCCATGGCTGGGCAGTTCAGCCATTCCCAGGGGAGCTGGGCTCCAGCACACTCAGGGATGGCTCCAAATGTTCCCCTCTTCTTTCCCCTTCCCCCAGTGTATTTACAGAGTCTGATGTCACAAGTTCTGGAATATCCCTGGGGTCAGTTGTGGTCACCTGTCCTGGCTGTGTCCCCACACACCCCCAGCGTGTCCATACGAGGAGCAGGAAAGCCCTTGGCTCTGTGCAATCCCTGCTCAGCAATAACAAAAACATCTCCATTATCAACCCTGTGTTCAGCACAAACCCAAACCCCAGCCCCAAAGCAGAGCCTGGGAAGGGAATTAACTCTAACCCAGCTGAACCAGCACACTTCAGTGTCTGAAAGCATTCACTGACCATGAACGAGGTGTGTTAAACTCTGTTAAACCAAACTTGTGCTTTAATTGGTGCTTTTCTTTCTGCAAAGATCTGGGCAGTGTGTGCTGGGTGAGGGGAGTATTTCAGCAGCCTGGGCTTTGGGGTGCTGCTCTTCTACCTCCTGCTGTAGGATTGCTGTTTCAGTTTATTTCTAGTGGAAACTCTGAAATGAGAGTGGGAAAAGATACTGAGATTAGGCTGGGGAGAGGAGGGAAGCTTTGAAGGCAAGGAGAGCTTGCAGGGAGAAGTCAGACACGTTTCCCTGACAAGCTGGCAGTCAGAGGGATGTGCAGTGGTGCTGCTGTGCATCTGCTGTGCCTCTCAGTCAAGCTGAAGAATTAGCAAGCAGGGGAGCTGTAGGTGATGTTTTGTAGCTGACTTGTGCAGTGACTAGTTTTACACCCAGATTTTGGAGCCATGAGTGAGGATTTTGTAGCAGAGATTGTAGCCTGTGAATGGTTAATCTTATCTCCTTTTAAACTTGAACTTTAAAATTGAAACAGACCGTAATAATGCTGAGATTGGGCTCTGCTGAGTTTATAGCCAAAGTAAGTTAATGATGTAGTCCTTTTCTGCCTCCTCATCACTGCCCTCATTCCCAGAACACTTCATGTGCCTGTTTTGATTTTCTTTCAAAATCAAAGACATCCATACTGGGAGGCACTATGAAGTTGCCATAATAAACAACCACGAAGGGATGACACAAAGTCATTTTCTTTAGTGAGAAAAGTCAAGGTCTATAGCAACCTTGTGACAAAAGCAAATCTAGCATCAGCTATTCAATTTAGCATCAGCCAGCAAACTGGAAATATGCAGCAAAGAAAAGGTGAGTGACTCTGCAGAGGAGGGTGGGAGCAGAGGAGTAGATGGCAGATGTTGGGAGTTGCTGTATTGACAAGCATGGGATGGCCTCTGTGCGCCTGGGGATGGCTGCTGGTGCCTCTGGAAGTGATGCTGTCCAAAACTGGTGATTCCTGCTGGGATCCCCATGTCAGAGGAGGAGATGGGAATTCTGCAATCACACAGCAGAGAGGGGCACAGGGACTTCCCCCTGTTACACTGAGAGAGCTCCTGGCTGAAACACTGGTTTGGGTGGAAATAAACACTTCTGAACAAGCAAATCTTGCTGTCTGAAGGGAATTTATCAAGAGTGTGCTTCACTGTAATCGGGTTATTAATGTTCAGTGGGTCCTGACACATCAAAGGCGCTCGTGTGTCTGAATGCATCTTAGTGCAAAGCAAAGCCCTTCCGAGGAAAACTCAACAGGGAAGTTCTTCAAAAGGGGAACGTCAGCCAGGGCAGCCTGTCACAAAGCAGCCAAGGCTGTTCCAGCTTTTCCAGTCGAGTCTCGGGCTCAGATTTTAAGACTTGCATTCCTGCTCTGGTTCAGTCCCTATCAATGCTGTCACACGAGGATACCTCTATAATACCAATGACATTAATGAGCTCTCCTTTAAAGTCCTGGTTCTTCCTTCCCTTTTTCGGGGTGTCTGTGCTGGTTATCTCGGGGTGGCCCCTGTGGGAGAGTGCCAGGAGCTGGGGGGGCTGCACTGCCCAGCTGCTCCGTGGTGCAGGTGCCTCCAAAAGTCACTCTGTGAAAAGGTTTAACAGGACAAGGGTGGGAGGACAAATGATCCTTCTGTGGAAGTGGCTTCTTGGGCAGTTCCCTGCACAGCTCAGGAAGGTGGGCACCAAAGTCTCGCCCTGGGGTGAATTGGTGGGAATATCTCACTTTGAGGAGCTTCATTCCTTAGGATTTTAGCTGTTATATTTTCCATCTATTTGTAACCCTGCAGTTCTCAGTGTATAACTCTAAACTCCACACACACTGGGAGCTGCTGCTTTCCCAGTTTGGGCAGACACAACAATTCCTCTCCAGGCCTGGCAATCAAGGACACCTCACTGCCTCAGGCCCCCAGAGATGGAAACAAAAGGGAGTTGAGGGAGCAAACTCGGGGTAAATGACTTCATTACCTGAAGCTGGAATTGGAATATTAACCCCCAATGTGCAAATGAACCAAACTTATTAAAGTATGAAACCCCCGTGACCCCTGGTCCATTTTGGGTGCAGCCCCTGGGGGGTTTCATCTGTCCTGGATGTACCTGAATGCCCTTCAATAAATAGAACTGCTTTTTATTCTCTTCATTTTGTCTGGTGCCTGTTTTTAAGTAAGCCCCAAAAGACATCAGTGTTCTTTAGGATAGGAAAAATGGGACTATAGTCCTCATGTGCTGGAATGCCGTTTTTTAATTTTTATTTTTTAAATTATTATTAACAGATGGCATTTCTAGGAGAAAGGTTAAAAAGAGATAATTTGAGCTTTATTTTCAAAGACAGAGAAATCTCATGTCCCACGCAGAATAAGTGCAAGGAGGATGGACAGAAAGATTAGAAAAGCTTTCATAGCATTAACGTCTGATACATCTATTTATTATGCTTATTACTTGATTTTGTCAAGTGGCAAAGACAGTAAAAATTCTTTATCAAGCATTTCCAGCACACCATTAACTTCTTTAGACCTTGTGAGTGTTGCACAGCACTTACGGCAGAGCTACTCTGTAAATCACCATAAAAAGAATACTATGTCTGGAGGTGGATAAGGATGATTATTTAAATAGGAAATAATTTTGGTCAAGTAAAATGCTAAGTTGTTTTTTTTTTTTTTAAGAAACAACTTCTCAAGAGAATATTCTGTCTCCTGTATAAATTTAGCAGAGAAGATTATCAGTTGATTTGCCTCTGCTTCATACTCAAGTATGCAAAGCTGCTAAAGAGTTTTTGCCTTAAACTTCCCTGGGCTTTTTTGTCCTAATTTATTCTGTATTTCCAATTAAGCTGTATATTGTTTAAAAAGAAAAGAAGTTATGTATTTTTCTTTCTTTTTTTTTTTTTTCTCCTGAAAAATAAGTTTTTCTTCTAGTTGAATAAATCCCCAATGGAATCTTCCTCCAGCTTTTATTGAGACAGAATTACAATAGTTTTTCTGGAAGATCAAGATTTTATTTTTCACTCTGGAGTTAATGTGGCCTCTGCAGAAGTCAAGGATATGTACGTGATGTGATTATTATAGCATTCCTCTGCCTCCAAATTCAAATGTGCAACACTTACAAGAGTTTATAGTGTAAGAAAACAACGTATTTAGGTTTTACTTTAAATTTGGGGGGTAATTTCACTGCAGTTAAGCACAGCAGCAATGGGTGCTGGGGTCAGGCTGTGGATGATTTTCCTCTTGCCAGGAATGACTGAAGAGCAGTGCCCAGGCACCCTAAGGAGACACTGGAGGGTTGTTTTGGGGCCCAGGGATGGTGGTGTCCCTCGGGTGTGATGCTACCCTGCAGGATTTCAAAATCATTGTTAATTTGTTGGTTTTTTTTCCAGAGCCTGCCATTGACACCACAACTTCAGGAGCTGAGAAATCACCTTTGAAATATCTTTACTGCTGATGGAGTGGGTTGAAGTGGTGGATGTAAGGGATAATTGTGCATTTTTATTATTATTTAGGAAAAAGTGGTGATGGACAGGGCTGAGCTGCCTGGGATGTGGCAGAGGGGGAAAGCTCCAGCTGTGCTTGAACTGTTTTGCAATACCAGATAATGGCTTCATGTTCCCCTCCAGGTACAGGATTTCTTTAGTTCCCAGGTGTGGGTATTTCCCATAAACCTGGAGTTTATGCATACCTGGGAATGGTAAAGCCAAGGAGCTCACCTCTGGGAAGAAAATAGGAAAATTTCTCTTTTGTAGTGCAAATTTTGAATTTGGCCTGGGCTGCCTGGGGTGGCAGGATGGTGAGATTCCTGCAAAGACTGTGCCACAGGATATTTTCTCCCTGTGGGACTTGTGTCTGCTCTGTCCCCAGCTCTGTGCAGCCCTGGCAGAAGCTGCATCATTCTCACCCTGGCTGGGTGTCCCTGGGGCCCTCTGGGGTCACCAGGACACCAAAGTAACCAGAATTTCCCTGGCATTATTGAGTACTCAGATTTTTAGACTCTCAGGCTGTAACTCTTGAGCCCCTCAACTGCAATGAGGGTTTGTCAAGAATAAAATAATTGGAAAATCAGGGCAGTTGTTTCAGGTGTCAGCACTATCAGACCTTTTCCCTAAAGCCTGCTTTAAAGACACAAAAGGACGCTGCATTTCTGTGCTCATACAGCTTCCTAATGTTGTTTTAAGATGCTTTCAAGAGTGTGACAGTAGATATGTTTTATTAGATACCTGTAGTAAGTACCCAGTGATTTACATATTGCTATCAAACATCAGTATGCAGAGGAAAATTAATTACTGCACACAGCACTTACAGGCAAAGGCAGGGCACTTTCTTGATAATTACAGTATCACTGCAGAGTAAATACATCTCTCTTCTTTGGACAATGTAATTTATGGCATCTCTGGGGCAGTTTGACTGCTGTATTCTGTTCCCAGAACAATTTTCTGAGTGGAGCAGCTGTGGCTCCTCAGAGCTGGAACTGGAGCTGTTTGCTCAGAGCCTCTGCAAACCACAGCAGCAGTACCTGCACTTGGTGTGTTTCTCTTGGATTCATGAGCTGCTGAATTTTGGGAGTTGGGAATAAAGCAAATTGTTTTTTTTTTAAACTCCTTGCTCAACTGAGAGAGAGGGAAAATGGAAAAAATAAAATCCAGAAATAAAAAAAAAAAAAACCAGTGCAAATTTTGGTGCCGAGTTTTTTGAAAGGTAAGTCACAAAAGTCATAAATCTGAACATTCTGGCAGCGCCTCTGCTGAGGACACACTGCTTTAGCCTTTCTGCTCTGAAAGGATGTGCTGTGAGGATTAAATATTAAATGTGCCACTGAAGGAACGAGGTCTCTCTGTTCTCTGGCTGATGCAATGCTCAGTTTTGAAGCTCCTAGAGCTTTCACCACCCTGTGCCATCGGTGGTCATCAGCCTTTGGCCACCAAAGCAGTATCAAGAGAGAGCATGGTGATTGTTTCTGTGCTTAGAACACAAGAAAATAGTGAAATAAAAAAAAATCCAAACAAATGGGACCCTACTTCTGCCTTCCCAGTGTCTCCTGAGTCTGCATTGGTGACAAAACGTTGAGTGTTTTGGACAAACTTCCATGTTTGTCTTAATTCCTGGGGGAGTTATGTTGGTTTTAGTTTAAATCTCTGCTTTTATAACTCACATTTTTCTGCTCCTGTTTGACAGGGGCATTACTTTGCCAACAAAAATTATTTCAACCAACCAAAAAATTTCCCCCAAATCACACTTTATATTCTTTGTTGGTCAGATCTGTGAAATTTTAAATTCATGGTAGTATTAATTAGTGCCATTAAGATTATGTAGTCTCATCATATTTAAAGATAAGCCTCAGGTAATAGTTAATGGTGCTGCAAAGTATATTAATAAAATTACTTGTAGTAATTAAGGGAGAAATGGAGGAGTGTGAGAGAAGTTTGGAGTGTTAAGTTAGGAAGGAATGGGAATACAGCCCAAGGGGTTTCTGGCTGGCTGTCCCATCCTCCCCACCGTGTGTGGCTGGTCAGAGGGGATGCCGGGCTTCTGGAGCTCTGGGCACAGCATCCCCTGCTCCTCAGGGTGCTGGGAGAGCATCCCCTGCTCCTCAGGGTGCTGAGAGAGCATCCTCTGCTCCTCAGGGTGCTGGGCACAGCATCCCCTGCTCCTCAGTGTGCTGGGAGAGCATCCCCTGCTCCTCAGTGTCTGTGCTGGGAGAGCATCCCCTGCTCCTCAGTGTGCTGGGAGAGCATCCCCTGCTCCTCAGTGTCTGTGCTGGGAGAGCCTCCCCTGCTCCTCAGGGTGCTGGGGGAGCATCCCCTGCTCCTCAGTGTCTGTGCTGGGAGAGCATCCCCTGCTCCTCAGGGTGCTGGGAGAGCATCCCCTGCTCCTCAGGGTGCTGGGAGAGCATCCCCTGCTCCTCAGTGTGCAGGGAGAGCCTCCCCTGCTCCTCAGGGTGCTGGGAGAGCATCCCCTGCTCCTCAGTGTCTGTGTTGGGAGAGCATCCCCTGCTCGTCAGGGTGCTGGGAGAGCATCCTCTGCTCCTCAGGGTGCTGGGCACAGCATCCCCTGCTCCTCAGGGTGCTGGGAGAGCATCCCCTGCTCGTCAGGGTGCTGGGAGAGCATCCCCTGCTCGTCAGGGTGCTGGGAGAGCATCCCCTGCTCGTCAGGGTGCTGGGCACAGCATCCCCTGCTCCTCAGGGTGCTGGGCACAGCATCCCCTGCTCCTCAGGGTGCTGGGAGAGCATCCCCTGCTCCTCAGGACTTGTCTGGGCACTCGTGTTTGCACAGAGGCAGCTCAGCAGTGGATTGACCCCTAAGTGTAACATAAGTAAGAAAGGATGGATTTAATTCTCTTCATTTACTCAGAAGAATTAGTCATGGATCATTTGCAGTGCTTTTGCTGCTGCAGACAAGCAGTGTAAAGACCTGAAGATTGATTCCTGCTGCTGCTTTGAAGGCAGCATCTCAAGGAGTTGTATTGTCAAAGTATGTTGGGTCTGTATTTTAATCAATAATGGGACAGGGCTGCAGGTGGGCACTCCTTGATGTTTTATTCAGCATCAGCTTCATCAGTACAGGGTGAGACATGGAAGATGGTGAAAGCTCATGCCACTACATCAGCAGACCAACTTTCTTGGTTACAATACCTTTTTAAGAACTTTCTAGCCAATAGCATAATGTTAAAAGCTTACAAGTGTTTGCTTTAGCCAGTCATTAAAACTAACTACACACTTTGCCTCTAGCAATGCCTGCTTGTCACAGCCTAAAACAATGGATAAAGCTGCATTATTAAACTCACATGTTTCTATTATCTTGCCTGTCTCTACACAGCTCAAAACCACAGCCTAATTGTTCCCTGTCCTTGCATATCTGTACTCTTGCATTCTTCTATTCTAAAATCTGCTTTCACACAGCTTCTGAGAGTTTTCTGCCTTTCCTATTTCCCACAAAAGTATTTCCAGGTCTGGACATTTTGTGTTATCAACAACCTCTGGCACCTCAAGTCGCACATGCAAGAGCTTTGGCTTTGAGCACAGCTGACTGTCACTGGTCCATTTTGTATCCATTCTTCCTTCTGTGCATGTAACTGGATGCTCATTTACAGCTAATCACTAAAATCAAAGGGGTTTTATCCACTATAGAAAGGTTTCCCATCTTGCCAGTCTGTTTGCTTATATAATTGATGATATCATATATAATTTATTGCATCAGCTAAACATGGAATTTGGCAGAGTGGAGATGAAGAGACACCCCTGTTCCATGGTGCCTCCCCTTGTAAAGCCCAAAGCATTCCCTCCCTGAGCCCTGTGGTCATTTCTGCCCCTTGCAAACATCACTGCTCATCCTCCACTCACCTGCTCTGATTGCTGTCACGAGGAAAAGGTGGTACCTGCATTGTGCTTTTCTTTCTCTGGCTTCAAGCTGTGGCACTAATGGCATTCCTGTAATTAAATGTTAATAGAAAAGATAAAATATTGTCTTAGGCTCTCTCTTTTGATAGAAAAGGAGAATTGAATGGTAGTTAATGGCTCCATGGCATCTTTGCAGTCCCATGCCATGCACAGCTCTGTGCTAAATACCAAAACCTCGATGACTGCAGGATTTTAGTTCCTTTTGGAAGGGAACTGTATTTAAATGAATTTAATCTTTCCTCCTGATACAATAGTTAACAGTGAATAAAAGCAGGTCTCCCTGACAGTACATGAATATCTATGTTTGCTGAATTTCCAAGCCATGTTTCTCTGTTCTGGTGTTGCTTGGTGCTATTTGTAGCTTCCTCAGATAATTTTTGATGTTGTTTTTGTTGTTTTTTATTTGCTGGCTGCTTCAGAACAGACAGAAAAAAAAAACAACCAAAAAACGACCCCCCCCCCAAAAAAGGCAATTGGAAGATTAATGACAATTGGAATTAATTCTAGTGACCCATCAACCACTACTCAGCCTTAAAGGAACACTGAGGGGAAAAGAAACTTCAGTGAACAGTTCAGATATGAATTAATTCACAGTTTTAAATAAAAACTGTTTGGGAATTTTAAATTGTAATTGTTTTATGGTAAAAAGTGTGTAAAAGTCAGTTTTTCAGTGGAAGTTTGAAGATAAATTTGAAGACAAACAAGCAACTTCCTTCTTACACTTTAAAGGAAACAGGAGATGTTTTTTTCTCATGGTCCTACAAAAATATTGGTGCTGGGATTGAAGTGTCTGAACTGTCTCCCAGTGATTTCCTCTTGAATTGGAGAAATTGTGGCTTTTTTTTGCTCTCAACTCCTCCCTGCCTGGGACTTGTGAAGCTGCTGAGCTTCTGGATAAAAGGCTTGAGCTGCATCTCCTGCAGTAACATTCCCGAATTCTGATGGATCCCCAGTGCTGGAATGGAGCCTCCACAAAGGGCTGGTCCTGCCAGGAGAGGGGAGCTCAGGAGGAAAATGTTCCTTCATATCAGGCTGACTTGCAGCTTTGAGGACTCAGAGAAGCGATCCTGAAATATCAAAATGTGTCATTTTGATTAAAAAGATGATCAAAACAGAGCCTGACAAGTCCTATTTCAGAGGTTAAAAGAAATTCAGCTCCTTCCTCTAATTTGGAATGCAAATATTTTCATGTTTGAATTTTTTTCTGACCCAGAAATTTTGAACTTAATTCAACTTCTATTATAGTCTGGCAGAAATCTCCAGTGCCTTTGATTCTTCTGTTCAGTACAGTGAAACGTTAAATTAAAATGAGAATGGCTTTGGTTTATCCAAATGAGAAATTCTTCATCAAAGTTTGGTCTCAGAGCAAACCATCAATGCGAGGGCTTCCCAATATGGATCTGTTGCCTCTTTGGAGATGCAGCTAGAGCAGAAAACATAATGCAGATTGTGTTATCCTGCCCCTGCAGTGGGCTGTGAGAGCGTGGCTGTTCAGCAGGCAGAGGAGCAGCAGATGGAGAAGCTCTGGGCTGTGTGTTCAGCTGAGTCCTTGTCTGTCTTATGGCTTTTGGGCAAATAAATCCCTTCTTCTTCCTTCACTTGCAGGGTGTGAGTACAGACCTTAGCTCTGAAGAGTGTTTAATGTGCTGATCTTTCTGCAGACGTTTGCTGCTGCCACAGAAAGAGAAAAGGCAGGAATGTGCAGAGCTAGATTTCAGCTTGTTTTCCTTAAGCTTGTTAGTTTTAGGGTGGAATTTAAAAACTACTTGATGAGGTTTAGGTTTTATTTCCCCATGGAAGCCTGTGCCAGCTTCATCCCAACTGGAGCTGAACTTGGCTTATTAGAAATCTCTCACTCTTAATTTTCTTTAGTTACATAAGGAAAAAAAAATATATTTAACAAGTAAACTGTAGAAAGCAGTTTACTTTTGATGTTTCCAAGCAGTATTATGTAATAATAGATTTTAAAAATAACTATTTCTCCACTTCTTTGTGGGGGCTGACTTGGGCAGTGGGTAGCAGAGGAAGGTCTGTGCATCAGGAGATTGCTGTGTGGGCATTTCTGTAGCTGATTCATGGCACTGGCAGAAACATCCATTGCATTTCCTGCAGTTAATGCAGGGGGAATGGGAATGCTGTCCCAGGCAGAGCCTCCTCAGAGCCCCTGAGTTAACAGGAGTTTGTCTGAGATCAACAGAGAGATGAAAAGAAATTATAGATGAGGTGAATTGAGGGATCATCTCTTTCTCTCTGCTCTGCCCACAACTTGTGATGCTGTTCTAACTGGGCAGAATAAAGTTTGGGATGAGGTTTTCTTTAGGAAGGTTAGAAAAATGCCAGTTTGCTGTGTCTCTCCAAAGTGACTGCTATGGATCATAAAGAATGGAAATTAAGAGCATCCTGCCTCTGTTCCTGCCACTGCAGCTGCTCCATGTGCAGAATTACTCTGGATGGAGGAGAGGGCTTTTGGCTTTTAAATTCCAAGTTGCTGTTTTGATCCTGGATAACCTCTGAAAGGCCCTGCCTCTGCCAGCTCTCCTGTGCCGTGGGAATGATTTACTGGCTCCTTTATCCTCATTTAAAAATAAACACCTGTTCAGTGCAGTCCTTCTCTGGCTTGCATTCAGACCCGGGATTTTTACATCTCTAGATGGAATTTTTGCTTTTTAAAGTGGGTGTTCCACCTTGATTTCCTGCTCCTACAGACGGGTGGCTGTGTTCAGGAGAGGCACATTGTGCCTCTGGAACCTGGTCCCTGCCACACAGCAGGTGACACTCCATCCCAGCTCTGGCCAGCACTTGCAGATGACTTTGTGGGGCTGTTTTTCCTTCAGGTGAAAGCAAAGGCAGCTCCAGCAGTGAGGAAAGCATTTCTGCTGCTATGCAGGAGCCGAATCCAAACCAGTGGCTGTGTGGTGAGAGCGAGCAGGAGTCATCCCTCTCGGGGAGGAGATGTGGGCTGAGAGAGCTGAGCTGAGCTCTGCACGTAGCTGGGATGAGGTGTGAGGTGGAAATGTGTCTCTAACGCACCACAGGAAGTTTTCTGTTGCAATTTGCAGCTAGCAAACTTTTTCTTGGATTATTTGGAAGAGGCCTAGGCCAGACACTGCTCATTCCAGCCAGTTCTGAGCTCTGAACTCTGCTCAGGAGCCCAAAACAACCTTGTGTTTCCTTGAGAACACTGCCCTGGAAGGGAGTTCACTCCCTCACTAGCATCTCACCAGCTACCATCACAAAAATCAGCTTTCAGACACAGAGAATGCCTGCTCTAAATCCTGCTTTCAATTCCAAGAACTTCCCCCCTTTAATGGCCATCTTGGGCATTATGAGATCCATATGCTTATGTAGACTGTCTAGGAGCTTTTAGACTTGTGAGGAGGAACTCATGAGCTAAATTTGGAGCCATTAAACCACAGTTCCTCTCCTGAGAGAAATTTTCCCAAAACAAAAATTGGATTTGATCAAGATGTTCCTGTTTGCATTTCAGCTTTCATTCCCTGGAGGGTTATTTCATTAACATGTGACATCTGCTGTGGATTTGGAGAGGTGATATTGAAAATAGAGCTAAAGGAAATAGGGCAAATAAAATATTCCTGTATTGTTTGGGAAGGAATTTGGCATAAAAGATGGAGAGGAGGGGTGAGGTTATAGTGAGAGACAGGAAGGAGTTAATGTTTGGAGCATCCTGTACTTTAAAGGCATCTTGTGTCCTTTCCTTTGATTTTGGGGCATTGAATTGAGAGGAGCTGGTTTTGAGGGTTCCAAGGTCCTTTCCTTCCAGATGGTATTGAATAACAGAATTGCTGAGGTTAGATGGTGTCTCTAGAGATCCTTAAATATCTTCTCTGTCCTCAAAGCAGGGTCAGCTGGAGCAGGTTGTTCTGCGTCTTATATCTCCAAGGGTGGAAACTCCACAGCTTTTACAGGCAAATCTGTTTTAGTGTTCAATCAAGGTTGTGCTAAAAATTAATTTTTATGTTTAAATGAGAATAACAGCACTTCACCTTTTCCTCCTCTTGTCCTTTTGCTGGACACCAGTGAGAGGAGAGTTCCTCCATCACCTTTGTTCCCTCCTTTAGGGGAGCCAGCTGTACCTGTGAGCTGCTGCTCACCACAGTCCCTTTAGCACAACTTCTTGCTGTCTTCATACCTTCTTGTTTTTTTGCCTAAATCTGTCTTTTTTTTTTCCCCCCTTACCTGCTGTCACACTCCTGGGCTCTCAGACTTCACTGCTAGCTCACCTCTGATTTCTTGTACCTGCTGTTGGCACAGGGCTGGAACCAGACCCCTGTATCTCCCTCAAACACATCTCCTCCTTTTTGTCAGACTGGTGGTCAAACCTGAAAACAGATTTGAGTAAATCTATGGCAATTGGCATGTTAGTGAATGAAAGTGTGGGAGGGGATCAGTCACACCTAGGTGAAAGTCAGCAGCCAATTTATAATGGGAATTAAAGGCCATTTAAATGCTACAACAATAATCAGAGTGGTTGGGATCCTAAAGCTCATCCTTCAGGGAGATAGGAGAGAGTTCTCACAGAAGAATTTCTGCTTTATCTTCTCCACCCTTCCCCTAATAAAAAATCCTTTATTAGCATCTATGTGAAAAGATTAAAGTTATGTTTTAAATAGTGATCAAAATTCAAGTCTGTATCTCCTTTAGAAGCACCATCTAAATAAACCAGGGTATTTTAGAGCTGTGGCACTACTGGGTGCATTATCTTGCTAAGCTTTGTGAGCTGTTATTAACAGAGCTGCACAGATTCCCAAAGGAGCATTTGCAGTCCAGGAGAGGGTTAAGATGAGGACACAAATCACAGAGCTCCAGCCCCTCAGTCAAAACAGGTGGAGATATTTAAAGAGGAATTGGTAAATAAAAGAACTACTCAGAATAAATAAGGAGAGGGAAAGCTTTCCCATCCTTACTTTTACTATAAAGTGCAAAATCAATGTTTTCCTGCATGTCACAGCACATCCTGGGCATGATTAACCCTTGCTGTCCCTGGCAGGACAGGAGGCTCAGGAGTGCTTTGTACAGCCAGCAAAGGCAGCTTCACACCTCTGGCCTGCCAGATTTATCCTGGGGAAAAGCCCACAAACAGCACAAGTGCTGCACTTCTGTAGATCCCTTCCTGTGTGTGATACACCTACTCCCTGTGAAATCTCCTTCTGGTCCTTCACTGGGATAAAGAAGTTGGTGGTAGAGTCATTTATTGGCCAGATGTGCCCAAACAGCTGGAGCTGCCTCACTGCTGCTATGTCAGTGCCTTTCCCACTGATTGTTTTTTTACCCCTTTAATATTCCCATTATGGCATATTTTTAGCTTGATTAGTAGCAGTCTTAATCTGCCTTTTTTATTTTTTTTCTCTTTTTTTGGCTTTTTTTTTTTTTTTTTGCATTTTGGAACTTCAGGGGAGGCACTGGGGAGGGCAATGAGTCTCTTTCCAACTTCAGCACAGTTGGCAGTGCTGATTTGATACTGAAGAGCCATGGAAAGTAACCCTGCAAATGATGCCCTTTGCTTCTCAGGGCAGGCTTTTCCTGTTCTCCAGGTATTTCCTCAGTTGTGCAAGGCCTGTGCAATTCTGGAGTCAGGAACAGCAAAGTCAGCAGACTCCATCTTTGGTAAAATAAACCTAAATCAAAGACACTGCATTTTCCATTTTTCCATCACGATTTACAGCAGTTATCTGTTGTCCTCAGTGCTTTATTTCCAACTGTGTCCAACACAGACCTTAAGAGGAAGACACTGCTCCTCCCACCAAGGTAATCCTTTGGATAAAATAATCCTGTCACGATCTGCTTCCTCCAAGTGCAAATCTGAGTGTGAATCTGTATTTTCCTGTCTATATACTATGAGAAAAAAAATGACATTTATGCCATTCTACTTTGTCAGTGTTAGGTGCAGCCAATTATTTCAGCTGATGGATCTGCTTAGTCTCTAGGAGCTGTAGCTCTTTGATATCTAGTGAAAGTATTTGCCACTTTCAGTGCTTTTACATCTTCAAAGCACTGAATAAACACTTAATTTAGTACAGAACCCACTAGGGATGGTAAATGAATGAAGAATGTACAAACTTCCACTTAGAGGACTAAAAGGCCTTTCAGGGAGTTGATGGAAAGTTACTCTTGCTTTACACAGCGTGTGATTTATGCCAGTGCTGGTTTGTACCTGCCTGTAAGGGATATCTCTGCTCAGATGATGAGATTAAAACCTCCCCCACCCTCTTTCACCTCGTTTTCAGCCATTCCTTTTATCCATGTGAAGCACCACACTCAATAGATAAAGTTATTCCAGGTTATTCCAGGAAGGAAATTTGCTCCACAAAATTCCAGCTGAACCAAGCAGAGCAGTTGGACTTGGTGCTTTTAAAGGCTCCTTCCAAGCTAGGAAGGATTCATGATTTTAGGATTCAATGAAAAGCCAAAGTTTCATCTTTAAAGATTTCCCTGCTGCTCTTGTACCCAGTTTCACTGTCCTCAGTGACCTTTCCCTGGTTTTGCCAGTGCCAAGGTATCTGGCTCCTGGTGTTCTCTTCCTGTGCTGAATGGAAGCTCCTAAGGAGCCTGTGGCTTAGTTCCAGTGGATTTCCAGTGTAGAGCAAATACTTTTTCACAGTCAGGTCTGAGAGCAAGTCCAGGCATCTGGTATGAAATCTCTTCTGTTCCTGCTTGCCTCACCTTTGCCTTCAAAAGTCAATGTTCTCAGCTTTTCTCAACACTGAGTCTGCTCTCCCCAAAAAAGAGTGTTTATTCCAGCTGTTGGTATCATTGCTGGTACCAAATAAATCACAAAGCTTAATAAAGGGGGATGATGAGTGAGCTCAATTAGTTGCAATTAAAACTGCTGCTCCCCAGCCAGTTATGGGGACTGGAAGGGTTAAACTAACTCACACTGAACTTCCAGAGAGTTTCTTTTATCTTAATCCAAGCAGGGACATGGAGAGGGGGGTCTGTCCTCCGAGGCCCAGCATATTTTGTGTGGTGCTCTCTGCTGTGTTTTGCAGATCACTTTGGGCTATTTCTCTGCTATAGCTTCCAGTAAATTGATATCCATGGGGGCACAATTAGAGCTGGGGCTCTGAGTGTTCACTGCTGGCTCCCAGGGTTTGAACACAGCTCTGCTGAGAGCTGGGCTGCCCAGGGATGGCACTCAGAGTCCTGTGAGCTGAGGCTCAGCACTGCCTTCCTGCCACTGTCCAGAGGCAGCTGCTGTGCACACCCAGCTCCCAGGCACACAGCTGTACCTGAAATCAATGAAAGGCTCGGAGCAAACAGCTCTGAGTGCCCAGCAGACATGATACACAGCAGGATCTATTTTTACTTTATGAAATTTGATTCTCGAGGTGTTGCCATCCTCCTGCAAGAGTTGGGTTGGACATGGTTTAGTCATTAGTGCCTCCAAGCAGCTGGTTCCCTTTGCTGTGCTCTGAATCCCTCATGGGTTTTGTAGTAAAAATCTAACACAAATTACCTTGCTAATCTATCTTTTGTAAATACCACTGCAAAAGAGGCAAACTTCGCATTCATGCATCCTTTCATTATTATGATAATTAATTTCAATTTATAACTAATTAATGCTGCTCTACGTCTAACCTGCCCCCTATTAGGAGTAGCAAGTGGGAATCGGTGAGTGTGTGAATTGCAGATGCTGGGCTGTGTACTGAGAGAAAAACTCCCTGGCAGCAGGCAGGATCCTGCAGGGAGCTGCTCTTCCCTCCTGTCCCACTTCCCAGCGCTGCAAACCGTGATGGATACCTTGGGCTTTCATCGCTGTGAGGTGTGAGGAGGAAGGTGAGAAGTGGGAATGCTTTGTAATTAAAAGTAACAATTTAGCTGACAGTGTGATCAGAAATACAAACCTGTCTGGTGGAGCAAGGAGAGGGGAGGAGGAAATCAAAATCTTGCTGTGCACAGGTGCTCTTTGATCTCAGTTCTAATTCAGAGCAGCCTAGTCCTGCTGCAGGTGGCATTAGATAAGAGGATGAATTCCCTGGATAGATTTTGCTGGCACTCTGAAGCAATTAGCTTTTGCTTGTTTGTAAAGTGAACATAACCAGGTACTCCCACTCTTCCCAAAAAAAGGGTTTGAGACATCCCCATCTCCCGAATGGATTAATTATGGTTTCATCTCCCTCCTGGATCAATTATAGGAGTCTATGCTACTGGCTTTGCTAGGGGGGTTTCTTGTTCCCTTTCTCTCTTTCTCTCTTTTTTCTTTTCTCCCCTGAAAGGTGCTCCTGAAGTGAAATCCCTCTGAATGGGTGTAAAGCAAAAAGTTCAGAAACTCTGTAGCATTAAACTGAGTTTAATAGTTTTAGTTCCTGGGCCAGGAAGTTCCTGGCTGGCATGTGATGACATTCCTGAAGGTGGAGCAGGAATGGGGGACCATGCAAAAATTCCTGGGGGAAGCAGAGCTGCAGCTCAGGGCTGGGATGCTGCACACCCTGCTCGGTGATACACCCTTATTTTCCAGACTGTCTTTATGATAAATACAAATCTCTGTGGCTCTTTTCTGCTTTCTCCTAACTTTGTGCCAAACGACCCCTGCAAGGAATAATGATGTGCATTAGGAGCTGCAGCTGCGCCCCTGCAGCTGCAGGAGAGGCAGGCACGACCCTGCTCAGGAAGGTAAACCTGAACCCTGTGCTAAAGCCTCACTTGAACAGGTATTTTCTCACTGGTGATCTGTAGGCTGGACTGAGCCCAGCCTGGGAGGCAGAGGAGAGGTCCCAGTTTGGGAGAGGTGTGCTGCTCCACCAGGGATCAGCTCCTAGGGCTGGAGGAGAGCTCCTGCTGCAGCTTGCACAGTGCACATTTTAAACAAAGCTCCTTTCTCTGTGAAGAAATGCATGGGCAAAGAGAGGCGAGAGCTCAGGCTACTTTCTCATCTATTTTGTGCTTATTTTGTACATTTTTCAGGGCAGATCCAAGGACCCTCCTGGAGAGTTCTGTAGGAAGCGCTGGGGTTGCATTTGGAGCCGTGGCTCACCCGAGTCCTTACCTCCAGCAATTAGTTTAACAAATCAGCTTTCTCAAGATCCTCAGCCATTTGCTGCCTCACAGGGTAATTGTGCGTGACTGTTCCTCATTAGACAGCAATATTTACCTCCAGGGAACGAGGATTTCAGCCTGGGATGAATCAAACTTTGGCAAATGTCACTGCTTTTGTCAGGGCTGAGATAAATGAGCCAGCATGGAGCACACAGAGATTTCAGCACCTGGGTTTTGTGTTGGGGGCTGCCGGGGGGAGCCAGGGCAGCTTTGACAAGGCTGATGCTTGGGAACCCTGTTCCCTTCCCGTGGAGCAGGAATTCAGAACCTGAGCAGGGCTGGAGGATGTTTTATTGTGCACGGTCGGGTGGCACTGGGGACCCATTGGCAGGGAAGCCTTGTTCGTACCAACGCTGCACAGGCTGCCAAACTTGTCAGCAGTTGTGTTTTAGGGTATGCACATCTGTGATCCTGACTGGCATCCAAGTTATTCAGCCCAGTTGTGCAGGAATGCAAGAGGTAAACTCCAGCTCCAAGCCTGAAGGTCAAAGCCCTCCCTTAGGTTCTCTCTGCAGGTGGAGGTGGGGATTCTCTGTTTAGGGTTTTACAGAAGGGGTAAAGCCCTGCTTTGCTCACTTGACCAGGACTTATACTATCATTTTATCTATCTTTTGTTGCCTTCATGCAAATCTGTTCCAGACAGTGGATTCTTATCTCCAGGGTCCGAGCACAAGAAGTTAATGAACCGTTTGAACTCCAATAACCACTGATCTCTGTAAGCTGAATAAGCCAGGCTGCAGCTGCCTGAGCTCCCCTGAGTGCTGCAGAGGGGCTGACAGGGTGGCAGGGAGAGGAGGAGTAGGAGACTTCAGAGAAACAAAATGGCCCGAGATTTTTATTTTTTTTTTTTTTTTTTTACTTACTTTACCAGTGGTTCAGACTTTAGGGTTGGTGCCCTCCATCGAAGCAGAAAGCAGGAAAAGCAGAAGGACCCAGTGGAGGTAATTTGTCCCTCCAAGGGGGATTTGTTTCTTCTGGGCTTGGAGGGTATTTATCAGGAGATGCCAGGATATGGCTGAGGCTGCCTGGTGACTGCTTGAATCTTTTCTGTGAATCTCTGGATGAGCTTTGTGGGTAGATAAGAGTTTGGAGTTCCCATGCCTCAGCCTTGGGTGCTCCTGAGTTTTGGGATGAGGCCAGCACAACCACTGCCTTCTAATGGCCTGGCTTTTCACAGACTACTGCCACTGTCATGCCATTCTCTGCTGTCTGTTTTACAGAAACAGTAAATGGATTTTCCCTCATGGATGGCAGGTTTAGAAACAGAAAAGAGCAGGCAGGTACTTCTGTTAGGATACCAAGTGGGCTCAGCCTCCCCTCCTGGTGGTAGAACTTGGGAGAATAGAAAAACCTCAACTCTGCTGTGGTTATAAACTGAAAAACTCAAAACACACCGAAATAAAAGGAAAAAGGGAGCAACAAACCATCAAAACTAAAAAGTACTGAGAAGACTATTTACAAGAGCCTGGCTTCCCACTGCCAGAGGGCAGGGATGGATGGGATATTGGGAAGGAATTCATCCTTGTGAGGGTGGGCAGGCCGTGGCACAGGGTGCCCAGAGCAGCTGGGGCTGCCCCTGGATCCCTGGAAGTGTCCAAGGCCAGGCTGGACAGGGCTTGGAGCAGCCTGGGACTGTGGAAGGTGTCCCTGCCATGGCAGGGGGTGAAGGAGATGAACCTTTAAGTTTCTTTCCAGCCCCAGCCATTCCATGTTTCTAGTGGAGCTCTGTCAGTTCAGGATGGCCAAGCAAAGGGAATCTGGTCATGGCTGTTCTAAGAATTGAGCTGGTATTCTCAAATTTTGGACAAATTTCAGTGGATGGGTGGGGTTTGTTTGGCTTGTGAGCCCTGGGGAGTGAGATCCATCTGTGTGAGGTGTCTGTGTCATTGACAGCTGCCCTGGAGTGATGCCTCAGCTCCCTTCAGAGCCTCTGGGGAGGAGTAGGTGTTCTCAAGGATGATCTATCTCACCAAGGCATCTCCAGGAGGCTGGGATGGCATTCAGAATAAAAGGATGAATTTCTCTTCACTAACCACAAAGAGCAGAGGTGATGTGGGTGTGTTATAAACACCTGAGATCTGGGTAAATCCCACCTGATGTGATTTCTGTTCCTTGCTGAAGCTGCTGGGATTTCAAACTGTTCAGTTTGATGTGAGGGGTGTTCAGCCTCACCAAATCAAGCTTGCACTGCCTGTGTCAGACGTGGAAGGTGTTCTCCTTTTGTCCTAAACTTCTCTGGATGGTGAATGTGTCACTTTCACATGTCAGGTGAAAAATCCTTGCTGTTTGAATTACGACAGTAAGGAAAAAAAACCCTCACATTCTTTTGATCTTTACAATAAAACAGGATGTGGAGATTTGGAGTAAGCCACTGTCCAGTGATATTTGAGCACATCTTTCTGTATCAGCTTAAAAGCTGAATAGATCCAGATATTCAGAATTCTCAAAGATCTTACTTTGTTACACTCATTTTAATGCTTTTCCAGGGCACCACAGTTCATTCTCTTCCTTGCATTTCACATGCAAAGCATCCGGTTTAAATACAAATTAGTCTGAAAACAATCCTCTCTTTACTTTAAATTTTAAAAGCTTGGAATTAGCTTTTAGGCTCATTAATATTCACAAACATTGCTTAGTTAAGCTTGCTTTAATTTCTCTGTGTGCTTTGTTAACAGGGATTATAGTGATGTTTGCATTTGCATGAGAGACTTTTAGTATTGTGCAAATTTTGGTCATTATTATGGAAAAAATGTTGAAAATCTGCCTCAGTCTCTCCTGTACTTTCTCTGACTCTTGTGCTTCTTGATAGCTTAGTGAGAGTGTTTCTTTCCATATGTATGAGGTGGATTTTGCATTTCTCTTTGAAAGGTGTTTGAGAGTTTCAGAACCCCAGAGGAGAAGGAGACTTTTGGTCTCCAGGTACGCCTTTGGCATCGCCAGGGGAATGCACCCCTTGAAATCTGGAAAGCACATGAGCCTTGGAAGGGTCCCAGATGTGCACAGCCTTGCCTCAGCCTGTGGCACACCGTCAGTGATTGTCACCAGCCTTGGCCAAACGCGCTGGAAAGCACAGCAGCCTTTTCCTAATGATCTTCTGGAGCCGGCTCCCAGCTCAACTCCTGGATGTGCCGTGTTTACAGAGGGGGAATCCTCGGCTGCTCTCCCCCTGCTGAGCTCCAGGCTGCTCAGAGCTGCTGAGGAGCAGTGGGTGAGGGACTCTGCAGCTCCTGTGCTGGGAGGCTGCTCAGCCTGAGCACTGCTGGCTGCTCCAGGAGGAGCATCCCAGCCCTGTCCTGCTGCAGGGATGGGCACAGCTCCTCCAGCCCGCTCTGTGCTGAGACCCTGACTGATGCCACCAGCCCATCTCAGGGCAGCAACCACTGCTGCTGGTGGCTTGGGATGGTTGGGATCACCTTCTGAAAAGTGGGAGGATTTAATTTAATTTCCTTTTCTTCTTTTTCCTGAATCATAGCTTTAATGTAGGAACTTTAAGTTTGGTTGTTTGGGTTTTTTTTCGATTGAGTATACCAACATTTCCAAGACATGTATGACTGTCATTGTAGTGCCTTCACACTTAAATTAAAAGTTCATTTCAGCTACCCAAGCCAAGGGAGCTTCCTATTGATAGGTGCCACAGGCACCTTGATCCTTTACCCCTGGGGGGAAGGACAGCTCAGACTGGCTGTTTTGTAATAAAAACTCGATGACAGAGAAGAGTTTGCAACTGAAGCAGAAACTTGAAGCTTCTCATGTCACAACTGCCCAGGCTGCTGCCCCTCCACCCGGGGGAAGCTCACCACTTCTCTGGTGAAATGGTGTCCTTGACAGTGTCAGTGAGAGGAAGGAGGTGTTATAACCTTCTGAATCTTGCAGGGTTTTTTACCTGCCTGTTCTTGCACTGTAGCACAGTTTAATTTCTTCCCCCATCCTGTCAGCCTGATTCAGAGCAGCTCTACAGCACAGCTTTCCTGCTAACTTCGGCCTGGATCTTGTAGAGAAGCAGCTTTTGGCAGAAGTTGTCCACAGAGACCTCTCCCTCCTGTATCAATGACCCAGACAGCTCCATGAGTCTTTGGAGCACCTCAGGTTCTGGGTTTTTTGTCACATCTTTGCTAGCAGGAATATCCAGGTGTGTGCCTGACTAACATTAACAAGGGCTGCTTCTGGTTTAAGCTGTACAGGGAAATCAGTGTCAGAGCACCAGGGCAAAGCTTGAGCTGAGCAAAGCTGCTCTGCCTTTCCCTGGAACTTCCTTTTTCAGCTGGAACTTGGTGCAAGTGGCTCTTGGGAAGGCTGAGAGATGGGGGAAAGAAGAGAAATATTGGGCATGTCCTATAGGCAACTTCCCATGCAGAGGAAGGGCAAGAGGATTCAGATTGCTAAACCCTAAAATCTCACAAATCAGCAGCCAAGTGAAATTTATCCAGGAACTTGCCATCAGAGGATCTCTGACAAGGTGTTCCTCCCAGTCTGTAATTTCATGCACCACTCTAATTTATCACTCGGAGAGTTTTGGCTTGTGTAGCAAGAGAGGCAGCAGAATCTATAAATGAGATTCATAAACATCGACATTACTTTATAAAACAACATTACTTTGATCACACAATAAGCGAAACCTTCATTTCATATAACGTCTTCGGTGGCTCTTGGGTGTTGTTTTTTGATGGGTGCAAGGTTAAGGGCAAAAAAATTGCTGTGGAATTTTCTGAGACCACCTTTTGCACTTGGATTTGGCAGGAAAATAATTCATCAGTTGAGTACCAGCTGTGCCCAGTCCCATTGCTGAGGGATGCATCACAGGAGCGTGGAAGGAACACCAGAGGAAAGTCCTGGTGTAACTTTTAGGGTAGTTCTCTTTCCCACTTGAGCTAGAAAGGTACAGAGGGTTAATGTGTCTTAGGCTTTGTTTATTTATTTATTGAAATTGAATCTGATGGATTTAAGGTTTTCCATTATCCATGTCAGTGTCTAATCCTTTGTTGAATCAGTAGTAGCGGGATGCAGTTCTTTGTTTGCTCCAATTTAATAAATCATGGCAAAGGTTGGCAGGGGGGATAATAGTTTCTGTACCTTTTTGACTTAGAGTTCTTCATCCAAAGTCTCATTAAACTAATCTGTCCTGCTCAGAAAGAGATGAGAACCTGAAGGTAACTGAAAAAAATCTAGGAGAAAAAGCAAATAATCCCTTTATTTAATGGAAGTACCAATTAAAAGTTAAGTGCGTGACAGTTCCATTTGTCGTTTTGGGCACTGCTCTGAATTTGTGAAGGAGATGCACGTCTGTTTTTCTTGCTTTTCTCTGCTTTATAAAGTCAAGTTATGATGAATATTACTCTGGAGAATCTTGCAAATTTCTGTGATATGTGTTCCTCCTGGGGCAGATTGTAAACTTGGGAGGTGCAGCTTGAAAACTTGTTATCAGCTGCTCTCTGTTAAATTTCTTGCTAAGGATTCATCCACTTTTCTGCTTTTACTCTCTATTTGTTGCTTCTTTACTGCAGTTCCTGCTGCCCTGACCCCCAACACTGGTCACAGATGTATTTGAGGTCTGAGGTGACATGTGACATGTGACATGACACAGGTGTATTTGAGGTCTGAGGTGACATGTAATATGTGACATGACACAGATGTATTGCATCAGGTCTGGGAGGGAGCCCTGGTGAACGTGCTCCTCCAGATCTGCATGGAATGGTTTGGGTTAGAAAGGATCTTAAAACTCATCCAGTGCCACCCCAGCCATGGCAGGGTCACCTTCCACTGTCCCAGGCTGCTCCCAGCCCTGTCCAGCCTGGCCTTGGACACTGCCAGGGGTCCAGGGGCAGCCCCAGCTGCTCTGGGCACCCTGTGCCAGGGCCTGCCCATCCTCACAGGGAAGAGTTTCCTCCTCATATCCAATCTAAATCTCTTCTCTTTTTGTTTAAAGCCATTCCCCCTCGTGCTGTCACTATCAGTCCCTGTCAAAAGTCACTGCCCAGCTTTCTTTAAGCTCCCTTTTAGTAGTGACAGGCCTTGGTGAGGTGTCCCTGGAGCCTTCCTTTCTCTGCATGTCTCATACAGAGTGGATTTGGGCTGGGATTTGTGTATTCAAGTGGATAAACAGATGCAAAACCCAGTTCTCTTCTTGTATTTCAAACCATCAAAATTTTGGGGACAATATTGCACTAAAAAAAATCATTGTTGGCTGTAGTTTTGGAGTTTCTGCTTTCAGATCCTGATTCATTTGGAGTTTTTTTGTTTGGTTCTGTCATTTAAGTAGCTCCAGCAGGGCAGTGGTTGGAGATCAGTGCTGCAAGAGGCAGAACACTTTATCCTGCCAAGCACATGCATGTGTGTTTTTGAGTCCTGCTGACTCAGATCAGAGTGCTTTAGATTACATAAAAGCATATCAAGAGAGTTTAAAAGACTTGAATTAAAACAGAGAATTCTTCACTCCAAGGTAAAGTAAAATAATGATATTTTGAGATTTGGCTTTAAAGTTTAACGAAGTAAGGTTGTTGGAAGTGTAAAATCATAGAGAATCACCAATATGGAACTAATGAAAAAGGCAGAATCATTAAATCTTCCACAGTTTGTTTTGATGAGGCAAGCCCTGCCTTGCTGGATCAAACTGAAATAAAGGGTGATTTAAGAAGTGGCTGTTGAGGTTGTGAAAATACTTTTTTCATATGTGCTTCCTTCTCTTTCCCTGTGCACCCATAAAAGCTGTTCATATACCTTACCTAAATGGAAATTAGTCACTGAATAACTGACAGAAATTTTAACTATCTTTTATTTAGGGTCAATGAGTCTTTGGATAGTTTTTATTGTGGTATTATGGGGTGACAAAAACATCAATATTGTCCCAGTAGTATGGAATTAATTACCTGAAACCTCACTGCTGCAGACAGTCTCTTTGTTTTGATTTAAACATTTAAGTTTTATCAAAGCTACAAGGTATTATTTGCATCCAGAACATCTGAATTCGGGAATGATTTTGAGCCTGAGGCTTAAGGGATGTTTGTGCATCTGTGTGAGGCTTAATGTAGCATCAAGGTTTAAGAATTGTTGTGTGACACATTAATTTATTATCGTGAGAGAGAAGAAGGAATCTAAGGAGAAGAGAATAAAGATCCCATAAGAACAATGAAAACATCCAGTTGCACAGATGTGTAAACTGTAAAGATTAGCACTGGTAAAGGTGGGATTATTGTTTCTGAAAACATGTTGCAATTACTCACTCTGCTTTGGAGACCTAAGTCCTTGCACACACTTTCTCATTTTGAGATGAAAACTGCTAAACAAGAGGAGTTCAGCTGTGCACTAACAGGATTTCTCTGATTATGTAGAAAGGTAATTGCAAAATCAGTTTGTTTTTTTTTTAAAGGAACAACAATAAAACATCCTACCGAAGCAAAATAATCATTTCCTAGATTTAATAAAGTTCTGAAATATTTTACTCTAGCTAAATCTTTTCATATAGTTTAGATCTTCACATGTATGGTGTCCCATGCAGGGATCAGCGTTGGCAGACATGTTCTTATGGAGCTATGGTAACTCTGGAGGAGGGGAGATTTAGATATTTAGGAGAAACTCCTCCCCATGAGCCCCTGGCACAGAGTGCCCAGAGCAGCTGTGGCTGCCCCTGGATCCCTGGAGCTGTCCCAGACCAGGCTGGAACACCCTGGGGTAGAGGAAGATGTCCCTGCCCACAGCACAGGGTGGAACTGGATTAATTTTAACATCCCCCATAACCATTTTATATTTCTGCCTTGAACTGGTTTTCTTAAGACAGCTGGAAAACCTGGCCAGGTTAGAAATATAAACCTGGAAATGAGATTCTTGTGTGGATTGTGGTGAAATCTGGAGCTGCAAGATTGAAATGTTTATTATTTTTTCCTTGTCTTTGAGTTAAGTTCTTACAGTTCAGGACATTTGAAATGTTGTGGAGCAGACAGAAAAGATTACCCAGTTTATTGAATCCTCTTTGCTTTTGCCACAGTAATCACTTTTACTTGAAACAAAGAGCTCAAACTATGGATTATTATACTATCATAAGAAAATGCTTGTTAAGAATGAAAGAATTATGTTATCTAAAGTAAGACCATTTTAATATTCCATGGCTCTGCAGGCTTGAAATCTTAAGTTATTGCCTTACAATCCTCTCACATAAAATCCATAAGCTCTCTGGAGGAAGGGTTCTTGTTTCAGTTCTCTCAGAAGTGGATGTCCCACCCCAGCCTGTCACCATCCTAAGGAAAACCTTGTGGAGTGAATTCTGGGCTATGTCCCACCTCTGGGACCTCCCTTGTCTAAGCAGAAGTTTTTGCAGGATTATGTGTGAGAATAGTCCCTAGAACTCAGTCACAGGAATTAAGCACAGGAAGGACCATCCAGTGGTGCTGCCTCTTCTGGTAGTCAAACTACTGATTTTCACTTATTTTCCTTCCCCAGAGCCAAAAAAGGCTCTGTAGCTCTTACCAAACCGAGCTCATGTTTTGTCTAAATGTGTCTTTTGGAAACTTTTCATCTCAAACATCAAGATATGGCAGCTCCAGTCCTTCCCTTTGCTGTTGCACCAGTGGTTAATCACCCATAGACTGTAAAAAATGTGTCCCTTCTTCCTAATTTGAAATTGTCTGAGACTCTGTGGAACAGCAGCTGTGAATCTGACAGAGCAGTGTTTCATGTTCTTTCCCTGAAGTGATCTAATAATATTTAACATCTGTGGACCACTTGGTTTGCCAGGATTTTAAAAGGCTGCAGTGAGAGAGTTTGCATTATAAAGGGCACCCCACTTTTGTACTGCTCTCACACATCCACATTTGATGACTTCTTTAGTATTTTTTGTGGGCTTGCACGTTTGCTGCACATTTATTGAGCTCTGCAGTACCAGTGTAAACATGAATTTGCTGTGTATCTTCATCTTCCATCCCTGGGTGCATTCTGCATTCTCTGTGCTGCCCTAGAAAATAAAAAAACTATCTTGGGCAGAAATAGTAACTAGGTTTGGGCAAACGTTGCAAGTGTTTTTCAGTCCTAGAAAACTCAAAATTAAAACCTGGAGGGTGCACTAGTTTGTGCTTGAATTCAGAGCTGGTTTAAAAAAAACAAACTCCAAACATATGAACAAATAAAACAGCCTTGTACTCTGAACAAAGATTTGCAGCGGGTATGTTTGTGCTGCTTTTGCTTTTCATAAAGAAGGGTTTTGGTGGTACAGGAAATCGGAGCTGGTTGTTTACTGAGACACATGTATTTGGAGGCAGGGCAGGGGATTTGTGCCTGCAGGTTCCACCTTGTCTGTTCCTGGCTTTGTGAGATGCCCCAAAGAGCCTGGGAGGCAGGATGGTGCCAGCAGAGCTCCTGGGAGAGGAGAGAGGCTCTGGGGAAGTGCTGAGGGATGTGAGCAGTGTCTGAGCTCATCAGCACAAAACCCTGCGAGCCCCAGAGCTCTGTCAGGGTGGGACTGCTGGGGGAGCAGGGCACCAGACAGGGGT
This sequence comes from Cyanistes caeruleus, assembly GCF_971803275.1. NCBI lineage: Eukaryota > Metazoa > Chordata > Aves > Passeriformes > Paridae > Cyanistes > Cyanistes caeruleus. The sequence continues at coordinate 11,581,293 of NC_141716.1, read as the reverse complement.
ACCTGTGCCTGCTGCAGAGCCAAATGGGGCTGCTGGGCTGTGTTAACCAAATCAGCTTCCTCTTGGTGGGGCTTTGCTCTGCTTTGGCATAACAGCACATATTGGGGGGTGTTGTGTTTGTGGGTGACAGCACAGGCTGCTTCAGAATTCCTAAGAATTGAAAGGACAATGTTTGTTGCACTGGAAGCTGCAGAGTGTAAAAAATGACGTTCACTTTCCTGGCAAATTTTAAAAGGTTTAATAAAAAAAGACAAGAGGAGACAAAGACAATAAAGCAAAGGGTTAAAAATGTCCAGGTGCTTGGCTCTCTGCCAAGAGCACACCTGCTGTTTTGGAACCCTTTATATACAATTCCTATGAAATCAACTTGATGCATATTTATAGACCTTTATGTATATTCAAACTTTTCTATTAACTAGTTTGCATTTTCCAGGAACTGTTTAGCACTGCCACTCCTTGGATCCAGATTTTTAGAGTGTGTTTGTTCTTGGCTTGTGAGTTTAATCCTCTTCTTAGCACCTTTGAATTTGAGCTTGGCTCCTCCTTTCCACAGACAGTGAGTGTTGATAGCAGCAGGGTCCCCAGCATCTGTTCACTGGAGTTATCCTAACTGAGCAGACACTTCAAATGTATTATATCAACTATTACAGCAAAGCCATTTTAACATTATACATACAGCATTTATCTCAATACTTGCAAAAAGCCAATATTATGCTGTGTATGTATAACAAGAGGCTGAGCACTGCACTCTCTATTTGCCTCTTGAAACTTTTTGTACCAGGGGTGTTTTGGCCACTTGGATCTGTTGTAACAAGTGTAGGAATGTCCTGAGAACTGGAAATGAGATGAGATTCCCGGCCCTGGAATTTCATTACTTGAGAAATTCAGTATCTTTGCTACTCCCAGGATTTCCACTTGCACGTTACCTTCTCCTCTACAGCCTTCACTTCTCTGGGGCTTTCATGTCAGTGGCACAGTGGGGCTGGAAGATGTTATAAAGGTTCTTTCCAAGCCAAACCATTCTGTGGTTCCATGAAATGCTGAGGATTTGTCCTGTGTTGAGCCATCCCGGTCCAGCTGGGTGCTGAGGCTACAATCCAGCACTCATCCCTTATCTTCTCCGGGCGTTTTGGGACAAGAACAAATCACCTGCTGGTAGACACACTGGCTGTTAAGTGTCTGGATTCAGCTCTTTGATGTCCTCCAGAGGTTTTGTGCAAGTTTGCTATAAATTTCCATGGTGTTAAGGACATGGGAGCTATATAGGAGCCTAATGCCAATTTGAAAAAGGTGTTAAGTGATTAGTTCCCACAGGTTTTCAGTAGGAGTTATGTGCCTGGCTGCTGCTTTCAACCTTGCTAATTGCCATCTTACAGCTTTAGGTACATTGCTACACATAAAAGTGTGTCCTGTGGTGCTTATATGACAGTTTTTCACTCACACAATAGGGACAATGTTCCTCCATTCCACAATAATGAAGAGCACGTGAAAAATTATTAGATTCCTGAATGGTGTGGAATTATGGGCTAAACATTTAAACTAATCTAATCCTTTGAGCTGCACTTCATAGTAAGCAGTTCACTGCTCATAGCCTCAGTTGCTTAATTTCTCAGCAACACCTGAAAGATTTTTCATTTGAAAGCTGAGTTTTGTGTGAAAAGCATCCAAGTTTAGTCCTTAGCTGGCCTCTGAAGCAAGGGGCTATGAGCACACAACGCTGGGGCAGAGGGATTGCAGGGAACCATGGCTGACACAGAGGATGCTGAGAGGGGAGGGGATGCTCGAGTTAATTTCCTCTTGTTGCAGAATACTCAGCAGCCTCTCTTCTGCATGGCTGCAATCCCACCGTGCTTCCAGTGGCTCTGGAAGGGATGGGATTAGAGGAGCAGTGATTAAGATTATCCTTTCCTTTTAATGCTTGTGTTATGTCTGTATTGGGATAGTCACTGTGATTATCCCCATACCCTGAGATTGATTTGTTGTCCTCAGATGATGGAGTAGAAGTGTGGCTTTTATGCAGACATATTGTGAGTGTTGAACAAACTCAATATTGGTTCAGAGCTCAGAGGATCTTTCTCTAGGCATTGGTGTGATAGAAAATCTTCTTTTATTTTGCCTTTACATGAAAGATCTGCCTCTGGCCTTCAAATACAATATTTTGGTCCATTCCTGCTCTTGGCCTCCTGTGGAATTAGTTTTTTTTCAGATTTGAAGTGCTGTTTTGTTGGGTACCAGTCTGTAATGCATTTAGCTTCAAATTATGTTATATTAAAGTTCAGTGAAGCTGAATCTGTTTTTATTTCTCTGCCAGTCAAATCAATATCCTTCATCTATTTGCCAATGGGAGGCAGAAAAAAAAAGAATGGCTTATGTGGGTGGCAGTGCCTTGATTGGCACACGAGAGGAACAAACAGGAGCAGATAAAATTGTTTCCCATTTTTTGTGTTTCTTTGTTTTCCAAGTTCCAGGGTTGTTTTTTTTTTTTTTTTTTTTTGTTCAGTAGGGTCTTAAGCAGCTCTGGAAATGATGGAATTTCAACTTGTGAGGAGCACATGCTGTCAGTGCAGGGTTTGTTGTCAGCTCTTCCCGAGTGGAATCCTTGAGGACCACGAGGTGCTGCAGGTGTTCCTCGTGCTGACACAGGTGATTTCCCCCACGACTCCTGGATCCTCACTAAAAGGCTGAGTTTTTTTGCAAAGAAAAACATGAATATGACCAACTGCTTAAACCAATTCCTGCCTAGAAGAAAGGCTAAGAAAGCTTATTTCATTCTTAAAATGACAGAGTCGTAGCCTTTTGTTACTGCTCTTTTTGAGTCAGCTGAAGATGAAATGCCACTTCAGCTGGCTGTGAGCAGAAATGAGGGAAAGCTGCACCATGGCACCAGTGAAGGATTAGTGGAGGTTAAGGATTTCAGGAATATTCCCTGATTCTGCTGCTGTCAGGCTCAGTGGGGAGAGGCTCCCTGGCATCCCTGAGAGCCAGTGTGAGCTGATGAGGAGCGCTCTGACAACTCCATCATGGAAAAGCTGCTGGCTGCCCTTGAGCCCTGCCACCTCCAAAGTGAGGTGACATCTGACATCTCTTGTGCTCAGCCAGCTCTGCAGTGCCTCGATCTCTTAAGTTTTAATTTAACATCTCACTTTCTAACCATGATTATAAAACTGGCAAGCAGGATGTAGCTGTATTTTGCTTTTCTACCTGGTTATTTTCCCAGGTAAGGTTCTCAAAGCATGATAAATCCATTTAAAGCTTAATGCAGAGTGTATTCTTAGAACTGAGTTTTTTAGTGCCAAGGCTGCAATGTTTAAGCTATAAACACTTCTTTAAGCAGGTTTACAGGTAGGTGTGGATATGGGTTCTTGGTTTTCTGTATGTTCCTGTCACTGGCTGAATCGAGCATTATTTTCATTAGGTTTGGCTGTTACTTTTGATTTGTCTGCGTGCATTTGAATTGAAATTGGGAAAAAATTGTTTCAGGATGATTAAATACATAAAGCAGTTAAACTTACTATCTGCAGAAGGAGAAAATAAGCTTCTAAGTTTTTTTTTTTTAACATTAAAATTGATTTACTAAAGTAACTTGGTAGATATAAACTTGAAATGGATGTAATAGATGAGCCATGCAGAAACTTCCACTTCCTTGCCTTGGGGGTGATGTAGAAGCAATGGGGGCATTTCTGGCTCTGTGGGTGGGGGAAGGTCAAGAAGGAGCAGGGAGCTGAGGGTTCCTGTGCTGGGCACACTCCTGCCCTGCCTGGTGCTGGTAATTTCCCTGGATTGAGCAGCTTCATCCTGCTCTGGGATTAAGGGCTGTTTTCCTTTCCAATTCTCTCTCAAGTCACTAAGCTTTTTCCTAGCAAACCATAATACCTTGCTAGTCATCTCTAAAATGTTCTTCTGGGTGAATGCACACTCCAGATTTTTACTTAATTCCCACATTTTCACTCTGCTGGCCTCCTGATCACTGCAAATCCTCTTTATCCTGGAGAATTGTGAATATGGAAAACTTCTTTTAAATAATGCTCCATATGAGCAGGAGATAATTATGTTTATCTGTGTCGTGCAAGCCCAGCTTTCACACCACATTAAGTCTGAGAAGTCAAGCATTTAGAAAAAGAGCAGCATCACAGCTGAGCAGCAAATCTATGGGCTGTTATCACCACTTGAGAAGGATGCTCCTGCCAGCTCCCCTTCTTCCTTGCTGCTTTCTGTGATTTTTGGTCAGCAGAATCCCTGTGAGGGTGGGATGAAAACTGAAAGCTCTCTTTTCCAGCAGGAAGGAAGCTGCCTTCCTTTACTGCAGTGTCTGGACTCTTCCCATTGTTTGGATTCACCTGTTGGGACTTTTTTAAGAGCCAGGGAGTGGGGCTTGCTAATATTTTATTTCCAAACCTGTATTTCTGTCTGGCTTTGTGCGAATTCCACTTTTTTTCTCACTCTGGGTAAGTGCAGAGCTTCATCAGGCTTTCAAATAGAGCAGAAATTATCTATAGGTGAACTCTGCTACTGATCAGGAACAAAATTTATGTGTTTTTTTTTTTATTAACACAAGGCTTAAGATTGCAGCTGCCATGCCATAAATTTTAAGCAAGGCTGCCGAAGTGGATTATTTTTTACTTTGTGAAACAGCACAGAATGCAAACATTTAACAAGACTGGAGCCAGCAGCAGCTTTACAGAGCTGGCGTGCACACGCTGAAGCAAAAATGAACATGGAAAGGCCAGATGTGTTTTGAGACACAGAAACCAGCACTGATTCCCAAAGGAGAACCCTCAAGTGTTGAGATGAGCACCCAGACAGGTGTAGCTGTGCCTGATGAAGAACTGAGGGGTTCTGCCCTTTCATTGATAAATATGTATTTCATAACTCGGGCTCACTTCTGCTCCAGAAATCAATCACGAGGTTTTCACTCAGCCCTTTTGGTGAACTCCTGCTCCTTAATGAGCTGTAACTCTGGATGAGAAACCTCTCTAACAGTGCTTGGGTTTCCACCTGTTCCATGTGGTGATAATTCAGCAAGGTAAATCTTGCAGTGTGTGATACAAACACAGTCAAGAGAATCTGTGCCCCCAAGTGGAACTTTAGGAGGGAGAGCCTGTGAATACTGATGATGTACAGAAGGATATCGTGGACCAGGGCTGCTTTTGTATTGGAAGGGGGGAATGTGGGGACTGAGACATTCTGTTGGTGCCAACAGGTCAGGTTTTTCCTGCTCTCTGTACAGATGTAAAATCACTGCTTAAAAAAAAATAAAAATTATGGCACTTGGATTTGTGCTGCTGTAACAAAGTAGAGCATTCATCTCCGTGCACTGAACAGATAGAGGTTCAAACACTTCAAATATTGAAATGGTATTATTTTTTCCAGGATGCTAAAAGATGCTAGTTTTGCCAAAAGCTAACAAGGAAAATATGGGACAATCCATCTTTATGTGCAAGGAGAGCACTCCAGCTCAGCTGGAGACTTGGGAGCTCTAATGGAATGTGTTCCTTTCCAAGGACCCAGCTGTGGGAAAAGACTTCCTCTGGACTGGCAGCACTTTTGTAACTCATCCTCCTGAAGTCCATGACTGAGAGCTGCTGCTGTTTCTGAGAGATTTTCAAAATCTTGCCTCACATTTTGGTTTGATCTGATGCACTTAGTTCCCTCCTTGCATACATTGCATTATCAACAGAGAAATAAAGCAGAGTTTGCATTGTGTTCTTTGTCTGCTGTGGGGTTTATTGGAATTCATAATCTAAATTGTGTATTAAAAATACTGGTAAGTGTTGATACAGCATCTTCCCATTTTAATTTCCTGCCTTTTCCCAGGACCTCAGCATCAATTGGTTGTTTTTTCAGCCACTGCCACAGTAGCTCTGACCCAAAGACCATTCCAAATGATGTTCCCTCTGTTCTGCCAAGTCAATATTTTCTGTCTGCTGTTCTGTAAATACCTCATGTTATTAAGTCCCTGTCCTTTATTACATCTCACTGTGGTCTCCCTCCTGGGGTAGGACAAATATTTGCCTCCTTGGAAATGGAGAGAGAGGCAAATACAAAGAAGGATCTGAGTAAGGGATACAAAGTGGTTTTTCCTTGTGCCCAATTAAGGTGGTTATTTGGATGTGTGTTTCAAAGCAGTGTAATTGGCCACATCACCCTGCACAACATCAGTCTTGCTGTAATTGTGCAGCTATTGTAGAGCTGCTGCCTGTCCTCTGTCAGTGTGTTCCTTCTGTGTCTGCTCACTGATGTGCATTTTTTGGTTGTGTTCTGAGTGTTTTAGGTGTGTGTCAGCATTTGAGCTCAGTTTTTGAGAATGTGTGTGTTGTGTGGCGTTTCCAGGGTGTATTCCTGCCCTGAGGATGGACACAACGTAGCCCATTGTATTTACTGGAAGCAGAAGGCAGCAGGAAAAGTGCAGACACAGCTGGGTAGTGATAATGCAATGGAATGACTTCTCCCCACGTCCTTGTTCTGCAGCCTCAACTCTGCTTCCCAACATGGAATCAGCAGAAGGAAGTTAAGTACTTAATTTCCTTAAAATGTCAATGCTATTGAAATCTCAGCTCTTAAGATCAGAGGAGACTTGAGTGAGTTCTGTCATTTTAAGTGGCTTTGTCACCAGGATGCCAAGAACAAACCTTCATTTTCACTTGATGGTCTCAGCAGTGACTGGATCAGGCACATCTTTTATGGTGCAGCCCACCTGAGCATCTCAGAGAGCTCTCACTGTGAACCACTCTGTGCTTGATGTGTCTTGGGAATGTGACAGATTTCTCTGCTGCACTCCCCAAATCCAAGTATCCTCCTGGGGATTTGTTGGATGTTTGCCTTGGTCACAATGTCTGCTCCTTTCTTTGAACTGAGGAAGTCAGAGATGATCTTTGGCTTCCTCTGCCTTTCTTCAGTTGTTTTCTGTGCACTCCAATGACAGAGCAAGGGAGGAAAAATTTAATTTACAAACTATTTTCCACAGAGTTTGAAACCAGTTCCGAAGTCAAAGATGCAATATTTAACAATTAGAAATGGACACTGTGGGACACCTCCTGTCAGAGCAGCTTTGCTGCTGAAGATGTTTGTTGGACAATGAATTGCTTGGCTCCTTGATTCCAGTGCCCAGATAAGGGGATTAAAGTTGAAAATGGACTTATGGCTGTTCTTTAAAGCTTGGTATATCTAAAGCTGGTTCAAAAGGAATTATTAATGTCTATGTTGAGTGGGAGGACTGATTTTTTTTTTATTTTAGACTTAATTTCTATTACCCCCTTTGAAACCTCAATATAACTCAAAGAGGTCAAGACCAAGTATTTCCTATGGGCAGGCACTAATGCTCTCCCACTCGTGCTGGTTGGAATTCTCAGCTGCCAAGAGTGGAAGAGACTTCATATTACTCATATTCATATTATTTGATGTGTGGAGCATAAGCTGAGAGAAATTTATATCTGAATAAATTTTACCTTCTGTTTCTTGTGTAGTTTGGGAGTTTCAGAAGTTGAACTGGGTTTTTTCTTGTATTTCTCAGCCCATGTTGGTAAGTTTGGTTTGAGTGTGTTTGCTTTGCTGTTCAGCTCTTCAGCCTACGAGTCTGAGCCTTTTGGCAGCATCCTGAAGCAGATCTGTGTAATCAGAGCCATAAAGGATTTCCCTGTGTCTGCTGACACAGGGCTGGGGTCAGGCCACTGCCTTAGACAGGGAAAATGATTTTTCACTCAGTTAGTACTTGGGATTTCCTTTAGGTGATTATTTTTTAAGTGGCAGACAGAGCACCCATGGCAAAGTCTCACTGTTCATGGGGTGGTCAAGAGGAGAGAGGCAGAGAGGGTTTGTGTGGCATTGAGTCAGTGTGGAGAGAAAAGAGCTGCAAGGAGCTCTGCTGTGCCTTTGTGTTCTGGGGAGAAGAGTCTGACAAAGGAGAGCTGGATGTGGAGGGACATTAATGAGGAAAATGTCACCTGTGAAAGTCAGCATTGTCTTCCTGCAGCCTGTGGCAGGGAACTCTCAGCAGTGTTGGATGGATGGCAACTCTCCTGTGAAGTGGAGGGGGGAATACAGGGCCTGTTCCAGCCTTTTAATTATAAACAGGGCACAAAAGTGTTGTGTTCCCGCCATTAACTAAAGAATTTTGGGGTTTTTTTGCACCCCCTTGTTCTTTCTCAAGTGAGATTGCACACATCAGCAACTTGTATGTCAATTTTCATACCTCTCATATTTGAATTACAGTCATGTCTCTCTTTCCTGGACCTGTTCTTGCAGGAACAATTTATTACAAACTACTTGAATTCGATAATTCTGTGAGTTTCAAACTCAGAAGATACTGTATATTTCTGTGAGTTATCTATCCTATTTATAGTTACCATCCCTCACTGTTTTTCCCTTGCATGAGTGCTGGGCATGAGCTGCAAATCTGAACTCCAGCAGCCTGAGCTGGTGGGGGCTGCTCTTGGTCAGCTCCTCAGTGCTCAATTTGAATTAACCTGACCAGTGGGGCTTCTAAACTTTTATCTTAGTGCTGTTACCTTAAAATATACACTTAAAATTATTTCTTAAGCTCTCTGGCACTTTCCTGCTAGTTATATAAAAGCAAAACACTGTCTTGGGCAGAATGTGCTCCAAGATGAGGATGAAACAATAAAATCCAAGTGACAGATGTTGATCACAAGGCTGAATTCTCTGCTGGAACAGCAGTGACGAGGGCTGGGTGAGAACCCACAGCTGCTGCTGCTCCTCTCATTAGCACAGAGGCCTAAATGAGGGTGCAAGGTAATTAATGTCAGCAGAGTGGCTCTACTCTGATTTACACTGATGTTACTGAGCTAAACACCATGCCCTTAATCATCTTTGAAGTCTGGCAAATTGAAAAGTTTTCTTGCAGATTGTAGCTGTAACACTTAAAGTAAAATCATAAATCGTTTTTGCCCCCGCTCCTCTTGCTGCCCTGTCCTTTCAGGTTTCTTAGAGGCCTGAGGGGGCCCCTTTCATCTCCTAATTGAGGTAAAGGGGGATACTTTTTCTGCTGAATTCTGGTTTTACTTGCTTAAAAGCTCTTCCTTCAGGCTGTGCAACACTCCATTAATGTCAAGTGGCAGGGGTTTTCCTCCCCCTTCACTTGGGAGAAATCACAGAAAAAGGGAAATAAGCAACTTCTCTAAAAGTCTAGAAGTGAAAAATAACTTTTCCATTTTCATCTAAGCCTAGAATGCACGCAGGAATTTCAAAAAAGTTGTTTTTTTTGTCTAGTTGGAGAGAATTCCAGGGAATTCTGGAGCAGGATGCATCCCCATGGAGTGGATTTTGTTGTGCCCTCACTGTCCATCTTCTCCCTGCTGCTGTCTCAGGGTGCCAGCACAGAAGCTCAGCAGTTTTAGCTGCTCTCCAGTTTTCTTTTAAACAAGAAAAATGCTTTGTTGTTTTTTTCTTCCCCCCTAAAACTCTAAATCACTGCAGACTTTATTTTATAGAAGTTACTCAAACTAAAATTTGTGGATATCCATTAATTTTGCAGAACTTGGAGAAATCATAGCACACAAATAAATCAACACCCCTGGATTGAAAGAGTTGGAATTGACATGACCTGGTTGTCTGCAGAATTTTTGGGTTCTGCTCTTTTTTGAATGGAATAATTTAGCAGCACTGAGAATGTTCATATCGAAAGTACCTGGCACCTGTTCCCTGCCAAATCACTTTTTATTGCTTCAGAAAAGCGTGGAAGAATTCTTCCAGGGTTATAGATGGGGAAATGGTGTTGCAAAATTACTTGTTTAAAATTGTAAGGAACCAACTTACAGGTAATTAAAAATATGAGTACTTAAAAATTCATTGACCTTTTTAGATTTCCAGAAGCCAAGTCCAGTCTGAAGGGATGTCAGACATTCTGCCTTGAACTTTGTTGCAAATGCTATTGTTGGTGTCAATGAATTTTGCATCAGGTCGAAAGGGTTGCGTGATACAATACATTCAATTTTCATTAGTTTTGCTTTTTAAAACGTATTCTGGTGATGCACAAATATTTTGTGCCTGTCTAGAAAGGAAATTTTATATGTAATATCTTCTTGGAAGCTATCTCAGGTAACATTTGTATTAGGAAACAGCTTGGGTTTGCAGTGTTGATTCTGAGAGTAATGTTGCAGAGATCACACTTAGACATTTATTGTAATTTTGTGGTTTGCTGTTACCTAAATGAGGGGGGAAAAAGCCAAGGATTTTCCTTCCACAGATGACAGTGGAATTTTTCAAGTTCCTAACATTAAAAAGATCTTCGCACTCTGATCCCTTCTTGTAGCAGTGGTGTCGTAACCAAACTGAAGATTTCCACTTGTGTACTGCAGATATTTGTATTCACTTTTAGTGCCTGTTTGTCATCTTCAGATCCTGTTCCCAGTCTCAGTACAAGAACTCTGAGGAAAAGTAATTTTTTTGATCTACAAGCGTCCTTTCACATCCCTGTTTACCTCCCTGTGCTCCTCGTGTTCACCAAGGCTCCTCTCTTCCCTGGTTCTCCTTTCCAAGCTAATTTCTTCTGTGCTTTATTTAGTGTGCATTTGATCAATTAACTAATCTGGAATGAAAATACAAGTCAGTGATCTTTAATTTTTGTGTCTTATAATGCACAAAAAATCCATCAGAGAGAATGCAACATCTGTGCAGTTCTTTTTAACAGCTATTTGCCACTCTGGTAATGTGGGAACAAAAGGACATCCAAGAAATTTGGAAGGTAATGTATTTAAAACTGAATAAAAAGGGGCACATATTTTACTTGTGCCACTCTATCTTGAGGCATTTCAGGAAAATAAGTCAGCTGGCTTGGCAAAAGATTAGACATTTACTTGAAAATCCACTGCTAAATTATGTAGGATGAAGTTTTAGAAGAGAGATAAAGCTGCCTGCTTTAAGACATGAGCCAAGCACTCATGGCCTGGGGTTAGGCACTGCCTTCCTCCCCAGGAGCCTTGTTACTGCCTGTAATGATCTTTTCTGCTGCTTGCTTACACCTTCTGTCAGAGCCCCAGCCCTGGACAAGCTGCTGCACTCTTCCAATCCAGTATGCTCCTCTTCCTTTAGCTCACCTCAGTACACCAATTAATTGGTCACCAGGCTGCTCAGGCTGTTGTGGAGTGGTGTGAGTGATTTAGGAGCCTGGGGTGTGTGTCAGGGCTGCTCAGGCTGTTGTGGAGTGGTGTGAGTGATTTAGGATCACCTGGGGTGTGTGTCAGGGCTGCTCAGGCTGTTGTGGAGTGGTGTGAGTGATTTAGGAGCCTGGGGTGTGTGTCAGGGCTGCTCAGGCTGTTGTGGAGTGGTGTGAGTGATTTAGGAGCCTGGGGTGTGTGTCAGGGCTGCTCAGGTTGTTGTGGAGTGGTGTGAGTGATTTAGGAGCCTGGGGTGTGTGTCAGGGCTGCTCAGGCTGTTGTGGAGTGGTGTGAGTGATTTGGGAGCCTGGGGTGTGTGTCAGGGCTGGGCTCTGGGGCTGTCTCTGCTCTCCCTGTGCTCACACCTCTCGCATAGCAAAGAGCTGAGTGCAGCCATTGCTATTCGAGGAGCGTTGCCCAAAGGGAATTTAAGGGAAAAAAAATATAAATGATGGTGTTTTATCCTTTTCCACCCCTCTCTCCTCAGGGTTTGCCTCTGATGGTGGTGAGGGGTGGCACAGGGCTGCCTCCCCCTGCCCCAGTGCCTGGGCTGGTTGTTGCCAGGGGAGGCTGGGGCTGTGGCAGGGAGGGAGTTACCAGCTCAGAGCCCTCAGAAATACCAGATGAAACCAGTGGGAAGGGATTTAGGTTGGGAGTAAATTACACAAAGCCCTGTGTTGGTTTTACACGTGTGGGGGGAAACCTAAGCAATCAATCTCTCTGTGCTGACAATTGAATAATTCTTCCTTTTACTTTACTATGGTATTTCTGTTTCTATGGCAACCAGGGTTTTTTGGGGTTTTTTTCCTAGGCTGGCAAACTCTCCCACAACAAATCCAAGGAAACAGCCAAAGCTTGGCCAAAGCTTGTAGATTTGCAAGTTGAAGTCCCCAGAGGAGGATTTGGCCCCAGGTCTGCAGGGTGCTGCTTGCCAGGGATGCTGTGCCACCCCTCAGGCCAATGCAGCTCACAGTGAGCTGTCTGCTTTTAGGCTGAAGGTGGAAATTGTGTTACCAATACTCCACTTTTAGAGTACAAGGCAGACATACAGAAAGGGTCAGAAAGGCCTGACTTGTGTTTCATTCACACAATCTGGTGGTGCTGTGGCATTTTAAGAAGCTGCTGTTTCTCCTTCAGATTAAATGTGGTCACTGCAGTTGCAAGTTTAGTCACTTATGGCCAGGTGGAACATTGTTCCACATTGTTCCTAATGTGCATTAACTGACACATTATCTTTGGTTGCTAAGGAGTGTAAAAACTTGGCTTAATAAATTAGATCCAGAAACTGCCTCTGGAATCATCAGTCTGAGCAGGCAAAGTCAGAACTGTGCCATTCCCTTTCTGCATATTCTCTGCTAAGAAAGACTAAGGGCTGTAAGCTTTCCTTAGCTCTGTTTCTGTAGGCACTGAGATCTTGTACCAGGGGAGAGAAAATTGTAAATTCAGGCCTGTGTACTTGTATCTCCAAAGGACTTTGAGGTTTCTTTGTCACACATTGGTAAGGAGCTATATTGTATTTATGCTGTGATTGTAGTATTCTGCTCTCCACGTGATTTCCCAGCTGCTAGATGTGTTACTGAAGGAGGAGAACTGGGTGAAAGAAATTTCCTTTTTCTTAATGTGTCTCTGTTGCATTTACAGCAGGGAGTGAGGTATAAAATAGTCACTAAAGAAAAGGTTGGTTTGGTACAACACGATGCACTTTCCTTGTTGATGAAAGAAGGTGGGATAAAACAACTAGGGATTGGAAATGGTTTGTTTTCCTCCCAGCACAACAGTCAGCAACATGAAGGTGTGAGCTGTAAAGCATGAAATGGTGTGTGTAACACTCAGGAAAAGCTGGCTATTGATGGCAGCAGGCTTGCCTCCCTCCCTGTGCTATGCCTTGTAAAGCGGCTTGGGAGAGACAGGTGAAATTAGGAAATACTGGGTTTTAGTGAGGCACATGAATTGTTAATGTGTGCCCAAATTTCTCTAGGTTTGGTCTAGAAGTGCCACTGGATATCAGGCTCCCGTGGCAGGGCTGAAAATGCTCGGAACAACACTAACTGGTGAATTTGTACATGTGTTTCAGCTCCTAGGCAGGCTCTGGAGGCAAAGGCCAAGTCTTGGAGGAAAGAAAAGACAGAAATTGAAGCTTTAAGGTGTTTGGTAGCAGCTTAGATGTCAGTGCTCTGTGTTCATATCTCATGGGGAGAAGAAGCCAAACCTCAAACCACCCAAGTATAAATGTGCTTTGCAAGCAAATGTAACAGGGTTTTTATTGACCCCCTGTGGAAAGTTTTTCTCTCTCAGCATGGCTGGAATTGTGGATAGTTTGTAGGTCCTGTGGATCCCTTCCAAGAAGCTCATCTCTCTGGTCACCATGGTGTGGAAGCAGGATTTATTTGTGCCAGGCCTGGAGGGCTGGGCTGGCTGAAGGGACAGGGTGAAACCCCCAGAGTTGGGAGCTGATCTCTGGAGCAGGGATGGTTTGAGTCTGACCCTTCTGGATGTTGTCACCCTGCCCATGCCATTGAGCCAAGGGTGAGAGCTGAGGGGCTGGAACAAGGTGTGAGCTATGTCCTGTGCTGGCTGGACAGAGCAGTAGGGCCACTGAGTAGAAAGGAGAGTGATGAAGGTTCTGTGCTGGGCACTTAACTCCTCATGCTGTCAAAAATGTAAAGAAAGGCTCTTTTCACCCTGTGCCCTGCAGGGATTAGAGAGTCCAAACATTTACCCAGTTTGAGATCTAAGAGTTGCAGGAGGATCCAGTGCTTGGATTTGCAGGCAAAACCTTGAGTTAATCTAACCAAAACATTGGGTGGGAAAAGATCTCCAAGACCCCAAGTCCAGCCATTAACCAGGCACTGCCAAGGCCATCACTTGTGTCATTTAGCAGCTGTGTGGGGATGTACTGGGGGTGTTAGCAGCATGTGGGGGCAGAAGCACAGGAAACAGGCCCTTGTCTGTGCTACCTGGCTCTGACACCCAAGAGAGTGCTGAGTTTCACAGAACATCATGAAAACAGCTTTTAGAGTTAAGTAGAGAAACTGGGAATGTGAGTGTGTGGGTTAGATAGAGTTTTCTTAAGTCACTGGGTGAGAAAGTTGGAGTTTAGGGTTTAAGCTATTTTAGAGAATAAGAGACAAGTTGGAGGATTTAGGGCGTTGTTCCTTTCTCCTTCCTTCTTCATCTTCTTCTAAGGGTTTTGGGGTAATTATGAATAATTGGATGAAAGAATCTGTAGTGCAGCACACAGGTGTCAGGTCACTGGGTCACTAAGAAAAATAACTTGGCATTTGATTATTGAACAAATAGACAAATAAAAGACCTTGGAGAGATTCTTCATCCTCCATTTTGCACCTTTCTATCTCACTGTATGTAGCTCCTTTTACTCTGGATATGTGTAATATAAATAAGGAAAGAATAAACAGCTAAGCCCAAACGTGAGAAAACAGCCTCTCTCTCATCAATCTTGGTCCTGGGAAAAAAACCCAGCCACCAGTGTCACACCCAACACTAGCACTGCTGAAACATTTCCTAGTGATTGGAAAACAAAAGCTGCAAGTTCAGCAAGGCAATTTGTCAGATCCTCTGACAAAAAGAGTCTGGTGCTGGAGATCCAGTACCTGTTTGCCTCATGACCTGACTCTCCTTTTAAATGAGAGATTTGTCAACATCTTCATTCTGCTGTGGCTCCTCCACCTTAGGAGGGCACTTCCAGGTGCTGCCAAAGCTTTCAGCATCATGCTGTGTAAGACTTTCACAGCTTGCTGATACTGATACTGTAAACCTGATACTTCATTACCAGTTTGGCTCATTGTTGGGAAATGGATATTTTTACAAAGTATTAAACAAAGGGGACATCTCTAAAATGAGCAAATTTCAGAAACAGTTTAGAAGGCTGTTTAGAGACCGTGGCAAAAGCCTCACTTAAGTCTCAGTATCTAGCTTCTGTTATTCCTTTATCCAGGCTGTTTATGGCTGTGGAAAGAAAAAAATTGGATTGATCCATGACAATTGTTGGCAGTTACTCATTTCCTTGTCATCCAAATAGATATGGGTGATTTGTCTGTAAATATGTGCTATTGCTCTGTGGAAGAATCTTAAATTAAGCCAAACTGGACTGGAATTAGCACCTTTTTTTGACAGGTACAATGTTTGCCTTTGTACTTATTCTAGACTCTCATCAGTCCTCTAAGTTTTATTGAAAAGAAGCAATGAAACCACCAGTTGTGAGAATTTTATCCAGCCAAATTACAGATATCTGACATTTGTAGAGATGTTCAACTGTCTTCCCTCACATTTTATCTGTTATCACAGTAGTGTTTTCTTAATGGCTGCTGAGGTGTTGCTTCTTTAATATAGTCCAGGGGTTTGTTGATGGGTTTTATAATATTATTGTAGCTATTTGTGTGCCACTGGCCTGATCTCCATTTGCTCCTGATGGGAGCTCACTGAAGGAATATTGTCCATGTTCACTGTCTTCAGTCTTCCTGCTTGCACGTGAAGTTACTGAAGAAATTGTGATTCAGTTCTTTTAGTTTCTCAGCTCTGTCCATTTTCTGTGCCGTGAAAGTTTGCTTTAAAGAACTTCAAGGTCTCCTCATCATTCCATGGCTGTTAAAGCAACCCAGAAGATGGAATAATTTTTGCAAAGCTGTGAATGCTCTAGATGACAGGTGATAGGAATATTAGGCAATGAATTTTGGGGAAATTTTCCTCTCACAGGTGAAATTCTGTAGCCACTTGCCCTTCAAAGAATAAATCTCAAACAGCAGCAGCATACAGAACTGGTTCCTGATGGTGTGGTGTGTCCACCTGTGAGCTAAAACAAGAAGGGAATTTAGCTTTAGGGAGCTGTGAGGTTGGAATGGACTTGGCTCACCGTTACCCAGAGCTGGATTTCCAAAGTGGAACAGAGGGATTCAACCCAATACAAATGACAGGAAATGCCTTGCAAATAGTGGGATTGGAAACACCTCTCCAGTTTCAGCAGTGGCAGAGGTTTCATGAATAAACATTTCTCTCTTGCTGATTGAAGTTTAATTTTCTTGGGTTCCTTCCAGAAGGAGCTTGTGCCTTCTGATTCAGGCTCTCTCCACCTCATCCTCGCAGGAGAGGGAGCACCTAATTAAATTTCATGTCCCTACCTAGGAACAACCTCTGCTTTTGGCTGCCACTTGACAAAACCACAGCGAGAGGGTGAGGGGGAGATGAGAAAAAATAGTGATTCAGGAAGATGTTATAACTTCACAAAAAGGAGGGAAGAAATGGGAACACATTATTTTCCTCTAATTATTGCAGCTGTGCTTAATACCTCACTTTTCTTGGGGGCTTCCAGCAAGCTCTTGGGTACTTGAGGCTTTGATTTCAGGTTAAAGATGAACATCCTTATTCTCAGGTGTGTAGAGCTCTCTGTGTCTTCTCAAGGCAGAGAAAAGATAGATGGAGGAAATTTAGAGCTAAAGGTGGAACACTTCAGACTGCTCGAGGAGATGGAAGGTATTCATCTCTATTTTCACCTTTTCCTTCACATAATGGTCCTGGTGTGCTCTTTGATCCTCTGGCAGCTGGGAAGTGCAGCCATTGCTGCCTGTTAAAAGTGACATCTTGGTGGCATTACAGGAAATTCATTTCAATTCTTGGCTGGGAAATAATGAACAGTGAGTTTAGGGAAAACCTGAGTAATAGGAGACCTTAAGCAATGTGGGATTTTAAAGCTGTGTTATGTACCTTTAATCTTTCTGAAGATTATAGGGTGACAGGATTTTCTGGAAATGGGCAGGCTTGTTAAAACAGTGTGTGGAGATCAGCTATGAAATAGCTACTTTTATCATAACCCCTCAAAGAGATCTCTCTTCGTGCAGTTGGGAGATAAGCGTAGGTTGTACCTGGGAACTTATAATAAATGCTAATTGTGTTTAAGAACTACTTCTAAAACTCCTGCTTTTTCTATTTCATGGGAGGAAAGAAGGGGAAAGAGGGTTGGATGGTGTCTCCTTTGAATGGTGACTGAGCTAATTGACAAAACATGTTATTAGACTCTGTGTGTAAAAACATTTTTCTGTGCTTTGTAATAGATTCCTTGAGTTTACAGGAATGCTCTTTGTTTGGGAACAGCTACGGTTACAGTAGAACTTCCCTCACCCACCCACATGGCTGTAAACACAAACACACTAGAGTGAGGAAAGTGCCACCATCCCCATTTCTCTCACAATACCCACTGAGGTACACGTTCCCTCTGCTTGCAGCACACACCAAACCCCAGAAGTGGCTCCTGCTGCCTCCCCATTGCACAGTTTTCATGGGTCTGCAGCGAGTGACATTGTTCTGGCAGGGGGCTGAGCTGTTTTCTCACAGCTGACAGTGCAGCTTTGTAGATCTCTCATGGTGGCATCTTGGAATTTTCCTGCCTTTTAATTTGGATCTGGGCAACAAGCATGAGTCTTCTGGCTGACCAGTTGAGATCTGCTGCCTGTGGAGCTTTGTCCTCTCTGTAGGTGTGACAGATGTGTAGGACATGTAGACAGATTAAGAAAGGCATTATGAGGAATAAAAGGTTTGGTCACCTTGTGATGTGAGAGGTCAAAGTTTAAGAAAATATCCTGTTCACAAATTCTACCCATCTATAGGGGTTACAGGACAGCAGCCTGACAGGGTGGCCTCAGGTGCTCTGTCTCAGCCTGATGTCTTGAATCAGGCTTGCCAGCACAACCCAGAGAAATCTTTGCAGTTCTTATTTCATGTTCTCAGCTGGGACAGAACACATCCTGCCTTTCCTAGAACCAAGGTGAGTTTGTCCTTCCCAATGTGCAGCTGAATCTGGTGCATTTTTGGGACCCTCAGAGTGTTATGTTGGAGGCATATTTTTGCTGCCTTCTGCTTCCTTTGCCTTGTAATTAATTCTGATCATGAGACACCCAGTGCCACAACAGAGTATTCAGAATGTAGGTTAGTATTAAGCTATTGGGAAATTGGTTCCCCTCCTCTCAGTTTTTGCAGGCTGGATGGATGTGAGTGCCAGGAACTCTGTGCAAATTCTTCCCTTTTGGTTATGTGGCTTTCCCAGGAGCAGGTTTTGCTCCTGTTTGTGCTCTCCCATCCTGGGTGGAGGGAAGAAAACTGCACACTGAAGCCTGTTTTTGATGAAAGGAGCAGTGCCTATGACAGCTAAATGTTCCCTGTGGGCCTTTCACACTGTCAGGGAGAAAACCATGTGTTTTCTCATGAAAATTCTACTTCAAACATGTGCAACATGAACAGTGCTCTGCTGCTGTCCCTCCCCTGTGTTGCTGTGCCATCTGAGGAGCTCAGTGAGGCCCAGGTAAGCAGAAGGCTGAGACGTGGCTGTCAGCATCCCCAGAGGTGGAGCAGTGAGCTCTGCTGCCAGCACTGATGGCAGGAAAGGCAAGTGCTGCCTGTTTCACTTCCTATTTGATGGTTTATGTGCAGACACCGTGGGATTTGGGTCCTTTCTTCACTGCAAGCTGTCCATAGTACCTTTTCTCCCAACCCTGGAACCCCTCTGCAGCTCTCGGTGTCGGCAGGAGCAGCGGTGCCCGCGGAAGGTGAGAGCCGGTGCCTGCCTTTGACCTACTTGTGATACTCATGTTTGGAAATCCAGCCCACAGTAGTCACTCCCTGGAGCAGACTTCAAGCAGAACGTCATCCCGCATAAAGCAGCTGTGGAGAAGGCAGGAAAGGTGGAGGAACTGATGCTAATGCACCGTGCAAAGTGCCATGTGCCACAGAAATGTCAGCGCGGGGACGCGCCCTGCGCTCCCAGGCACAGCAGCAGCACCCGGCTCTGGGCTGGGGGAGCTTGGAGTATGGAATAATACCTGCCAGCCTGGATAGAGAGGCTGGGAAGGACACAGGGAAAAACTCCTGGTTTTTTTACAGGTTCCTTCCAGGTGGGGAAGGCTTGAGCAGTGTTTTGTGAGAGCAAAGAAGGAATTTCTTAATCTGACAACTTCATTTTCTGAGAAGGGAAAGTGTTTGTCTCTTGCGGAACAGAGGGAATGTTCAAATTGTAGGACAGCCTTCAAATTGTGCTTTCTGAACTTGTGCCTGATAAAGAAAGAGAAATCTTGCACCAATAAGAGTTTTATCATTAGTTTGTTACAGGAATGTTGTTTGGGGTCCTGCTCTGGGCAGTTACACCTGCAGCATGTCAGCAATGCCATCAGTTAATTATTACAGTGGTATCACAGCTGTTACACATCAGAAACCATGAAAATCATAACCATTAAGCAATATCTGTTGGAACCTGCAAGATCTTTGGTACAGAAACATTAACTCTGTGTAATACTTTGGGTTTCTGTCTTCTATACTGAGGTCTCCATGGAAAAATAAAAAACAAAACCAACCAACCAAACTGGGAAATAATTGCATCTGATGGAAACAGCCAGGTTTAACTGGTGTTTTTTCAAGGCAAAAAGAAGAAAAAAAAAGAAAAGAAAAAAAGAAAAAATATGTTTGCAAGGTGTAATATATAATAAACATATTCTTTTGATGCACTGGCTTAGAGTTTGAGCTTTTTTATGCCATTATAGTAGAAATTCTGAGCAGCCCTGACTCTACAACAGGAAACTACTCATTACTAGCAGGAACACAGAAATACAGCAGGTAATTTCTCTCAGCTCTTGAAAGACAGATAAGTGGCTTGCAGAGAATGGGAGAGAGAGGAAAGTCCAATTTTCCAGTTTTTCTCTCCTCCCTGTTCATGTGAGGCAAATAATAGGGCAAAATTTTTTAGATATAATTCTGGGTGGGTGAGTGTGCTCTGCTATACAGAGGGCAGTGGTGACTATGGGACACAAAAGTGGTGCTTTGAAACTTAGAACCCCCCCAAAAGAAAAAGGGAAACCTGAGACCTCTACATACTCATATTCTGGATGCAAGATGTAGAAATAATCTGCAATTTCACACTTTAAATCCCATCCATTTCAGAGCACAAGACGATGAGAGCTATGGCTGTGTTTTGTGCTTATGCAATATCAGAAATCTTTGCAGTCCCCACTCCCTGCCTGGGACAGGCAGGACAAGCAGGAAGCTCTGCACTTCTCTGTGGTGCCTTTTGAGGTTTTAGAGAATTTGGAGCAGCTTTGCAGACATTTTTAGCTGGCCAGATCAATCCTCTGTGACCTACTTGTCATGGTGTGAGAACAGGTTCTTACCCACGTGGAGCCTGTGATCTGCAGCTGCTGCTGAAGGATTGGTGACAGCAATCATGGAAAGCATTTTCAGTCCCAAACTTCGCTTCCATGGCAGGTTATCTTTACCAGCTGCTCTCTGTTCCTTTTCCCTGATCATTTCTTGTACCAAATAACCAAGTTCAGATGAATTCCAAACAGGATTTAGTCCTGGGTAACAATTTGCAGTGGTTAAGGAGTAGTACCAAATTTTGTAGTACCAAATTAGTGGGCACCCAGCTGTGCTCAGTCCTGCTCTGCCTGGCTCAGGTCGGTAGGAGGGGACAGGGGGTGCTGTAGTGAAGTTCTGGGGATGTGAGGGGATAAAAGGAATAAAACTACAGAAAGTTTATTTCTTCTGAATATCATGGCAGGGTTCTAGTGGTCTACTGTTGCTGTTCTGGTGTGTTTTAATGATGCAATTTCATTCCTGTTAATTAACTTTGCTTCACAAATCTTTATTATCTTATTATTTTATTATTTTTAACACCCCTTTTCACTAAGACCTTTTTTCTGGCAGCAATCTCCTGGTTAAGCAGCCATGGATGTGCATTTGTGTTCTTCTATTTCTGTACAAGTTCAGTTCAAAGAACAGGAAGGTATTTGCCCTGCCCTAGCTTGAAGTCTTAAGTGGCAAACACTTTTTTGACAAACTCCAGAAGTTTAAGTCTGGCTCTAAAACTACTTTTATGTCAATGTCCTTTCAAATTAGCACTGTAGTCAAGCACTAATTAGCATCCCATTCCTCACAATGGCTTCCACCCAAGTGCTCCAAGAGTTCATTTTGGCTCCACATTTAAAGTTGAAATTGCTGGTTGTGAGTGTGTGCAACCAGCAATTTATTACTCACGGGATTTTGAATCTTCCCAGCATGGAGACTTCCAGCCTGGCTCTGACTTCCCATCAAGTAATGCTTGTCTTCAGCTATAATTCCTTATTTAAGGCCATCAAAGTTAATACTGTAGTTAAATTTTTCATAGTTGCTGCTTCTCTGAGGTCCTCTTGACCCACCTTAGTGTTTGGTATCAGCCAAATTGGGGAAAAAGGTAAAGAAATCACCAGGGGCTTCTGCTCTGGATTTTGCTGTGCATTTCAACTCCCAGCTTCAGCCTGGTGAAGTCTGCTTGAAGTTGGTATTCTTTCAATGGCTTCAGAGAACTATTGCAAAAGGAACTTTGCTTTCTCTCTCTCATCTGAGTGGAACTGGTTTTATCAGCTCTTTAAATAGTTCAGTGTTTGTACTTCTTTGTTCGAATTCAGAGCTGCTGATGCTGCTTTGATTTCTGAGGTATGGCTTGCTCCTAATAGCATGTTTTAAAAAGACAGAACACAACACAAATCAAACCCTTAATTCTCTTTTCCTTTCTCCTTTCCACACACAAAACAAAAACAAATAAACAAAACAAAAAAACCCAGCCAAAAACCAACCCAAAGAAGTATTTCCAGCTTGAGTTGAGTGCTGTGTGGGTCTCGTTAGAATTGTGCCTTTACACATTTGGGTGTGTGTGGTTAGAGGCACTTAAATGAGTAGAGAACAGCTCTGTTTGACAGCCACAAGCTTTGGAACAAATCTGGTTATTACTTCTGCATTTTTAGCTGTAGTTGTCTACAGAATTTTTGCCTCAGAATATATATATATATATGTTTCCAATCTTGTGTTTATTTGCAATCCTAGATTTGTAAGCAACTGATTATTTCCTCCCTGGTTAAAAATCATCCCAGGCAGTATTACAGATGTAATTATTTTTTTTTTTTATTTTATTGCAAGACAGTGTGCATCTGTAAACATATTTTCAGGGAATATTTGTACACAGGGTTTAATGTTTTCTTTTTGCAGAGAGTGTGCCAGGAATGATTGTATTTAAAAATTATACACCTGGCATCGGTGTGATTAGATTGCTTTCCAGTTTCTGAAGGAGTCTTTGCTGTTTGCTGCCTTGTTGCCATGGTGGCAGTAGTTTTGTTTCTGGAAATTTAGACTGTCTTCTTTATGAAGGCCCCATCAGTGCTATATTTACTGCTTAGAGTAAAGATTGGTTAAATTCCTATTGGTTAAAGAGGCAGGTCCAAACATCTTGCACGTAGAATTGTACATAAAAAAAATGATCTGACAGAAAATTGCTATACCTGGTTTGAAGTTAGTGTTTCAAAATGTTATTATTTTCTATTCAGGACTTATTTTTTTTGATTCAAACAAGTGAGGGTCATGAGTGAAGGTCCTGTTGTCATCAGAAGAGCAGAGAGGTGTCTGCAGTGTGCTTTCCTCTTCTTCTGTGTGTTAGGCAATAAAGAAAGCCAGAAAACATTCTCTCCATCCTTTCTGTCCTCCTCCTTTTGGGAGCTGCATCATTTGACTGAAATGGGCCATGTGTCTCCTGGAGGTAAATCATCTCCTGGTTATAGCAATTATGGAGGAGGTGTTGGGGCAGCTGAGAAGTTCTGGATGAGTTGAAGGCTGTGGAGTTGGTGTGAACGTGCACGTGGCTGCTCTGCCCACTGCCGACACCTTTAGAGGGCTGGGTGTGTGACAGGGGGTGAGGGCTGGCAAAGCTCAGCTTTGTGCAAAAACTCCACATGGAAAGTGCTAATTTCTGCCTCGTTTTGATGTGCTAATGATAGCAGTGCTTTTGCTCTGCTGTGCTGTCAGCTGAGCCTGGAAATCAAGGTTACCTGGGTCGATGATGCTTTCTGCAGCACTGGGAGAAATGTTCTCCTTCCTGCTGGCTGTGCCTCGAGGTCTGCTCAGGTCTTCAGAGCCTCAGGGCTTGGCTTGATTTGCTGTGTGCAAAACAGGTCAGGAAAACAACTGATGATACTGATCTGTGCTTGTTGCACCAGTGAATAGGAAGAGTATCATAATTAGACCTTCTCTCCTGTGGAGGATGTTTGAACACTAAAATCCCCATGAAAGAAAAGAAATTTTCTTTGCTCAAGTGCAGTTGTTTCTTCTTCTGTGTATCATTCTTGATGTGGATAAACGTGAGGAGAAAATAAAAGCATCCAAAGGAACAATTTAGGATTTTTTTTAGCTAATATAGAAGTACTTTGTGCTTCCAGTAAAACATTTCTCTAATACCAAGGCTTGCAGCACCTATTTATAAGTGGGAAAGGCAGGGACAGAAATCTCCAGTGTCACAACCATCCAAAAGCTCTTTGCTTCCAGAAGTTAATCCTTCAAATACATCTACTTTGCCTCATGATTTAAGGCAAACTTCAGATTTCTCACACCTTAGATTTTGAAAACCAGAGTATTGTACTTTCATTGCCACTTGGATTCAGCACATGATCCTAATTCCCTCCCTTTGCTTTCCCACTAGCTTGAAGCTGCAGGAGGTTTGAATGGTGATTTTTCTGAATATTGACAAATTCTCTAAGTGTTTCGGGGCAGAGAAACAATAGATTTTATGACTCCTGAGTTTAGCAAAGCTTTACTGGCTTAGAGGCTTTGGAAAAATCGTTAAGAATTAGGATTTGATCTGCACTTCCATTTGCAGGGTCACAGCTATGAGTATAAAACTGTCAGAGAAAGTTCAATGTGTGCAAATCTCAGAGCATTCAGCAGTTATTTATTGTTTGTTGCTTGTTCCTCTCTTGCACTGTTGCTTCCTCATGTGTAGAAACGTGATCTCAAGTTGTGCTGGGGAGGTTTTTTGGAAAGGGTTGGAAAGGGAACCTGGGCAGTGCTGGGGTCACCACTCCTTCAATCCCTGGGGGGATCCCTGCAGAAGTGGCACTTGGGGACGTGGGGCAGTGGTGGCCGTGGCAGTGCTGGGGAATGGTTGGATTTAATCATCTTGGAGGTCTTTTCCAATCTAAATGACTCTGTGAATTTTAGAGATGGAACATGACTGCATTGCAATGGGGCAACGCTTGGATTTGTGGGAAGCATTAGGAACATGAAGAATTTTCCCTTTCCACACCACTTGTGCAATTCCATCCCAGGGAACAGTGGTCACAGCAATCTCTTTCTGTGCTGTAAAGCAGACTCATATCTAACTCATCCTCTGAGGGGAACTGAGGCTGTTTAATTTGAAAGACGGTTTAAAGTTGTTTGTTTTCCTCTAGAACAATCAAACACTCTCTGAGGAATTCCTAAATTACAAGATCATGTCATTGCTTGAATGCACAGAGCACGAGGATTCTTTGAGGAGAGAAAGCTGCTTGGATTCCTCTGTTGTGTGAATGCAGAAGAGATCCTGGCTCTCCTAAGTGCAGCTCAGCTAACAGAGGAGGTGATCTGTTCTCCTGATGGCCACAGCTTCTCCGTGCCTGTGGTGGCTGGAGGAATGGCTGTGGTTATTTTCCCACCTCGTTTTCTCCTCCAGATGATGCTCGGAGCTGCAGGTGGTGGTGGCATAAGGGAAGCTCCCGTGCAAACTGCAGCAAAGCAAAGGAATTTTGCTGCCCTGCTGTTCCTTCCCTCCCAGTATCCCATGCTGGTCTGTCTCCAGAGTGCTGCTTGCCAACAGCAGCTGCTGGCTGGAATTTTTAACAGGCTTTTGGTATTTTAAATTCAAGAATCTTCAATTATTTGAGATCTGTTTATAAAGAAAAAAAACCCCACAAAAATGACAAACGAAAGAAACAAGAACCCAACCCAAACACCCCAAAACCCAGGAATATACCAAATGTTTGGTATATTTGGGATTTGGAGAAAAGAGCATAGGAATTTTTAGTAAACAAATGCTGTGTGATTAACAAATATCACAGAATCATAAAATGGTTTGGGTTGCAAGGAATCTTAAAATTCATCTATCCTCAAGGCCGAGACACCTTCCACTATCCCAGGTTCCTCCAAGCCCTGTCCAGCCTGGCCTTGGACACTTCCAGGGATCCAGGGGCAGCCACAGCTGCTCTGGGCACCCTGTGCCAGGGCCTCACACCCTCACAGGGAAGAATTTCTTCTTAATATCCAACATATGTTTGGAGACAACAGGATGAAGCATCTTCAAGACATTCATATTTCTGTTACATTTCCCTTGAAGCCTCAAAAGTTTCCATAGCCAGTCCTTGAATGCACAGCAGGGAGGGCTTTGTGGGGTAACTGCTCAGAGTGGCACATTGTTTTGAAGCTGCTCCTCAGTAGGGATAATGTGAAGTTTTTCTGGGCAGTTCAAGTTTTTGCACCTACACAAGCTCTGCCATTTAAATTGTGTTTATGGGAAAGGTTATTGCTGTTCCACTGCATGCCAGCATCCAAAAAGGGATAAAAACACCAGGAGATTGTGTAACGCTGGCAGAACGGGATGAAATTGAGTTTGGCACTTCTGGGCTCTCTTTCGTGAAGTTGGCAACTGTCTGATATCTTACTTGAACTGATGGAGAGCTCTTCATACTTAGCAATCTTCTTTAAAGCAATTTACCAAGGGATCAAGTGACATTTCTGCTTGTGAAACTGGATTAAAGCCGGGGACTTGCTGGGGTTTTCGTGCAATGCCATGACAGGTTCAAGTCCCAACATCTCATCAACCCTGCTGCATGACAGTAATTGGAACCAGGGGACATTTTCTTACACAGTCATGAAAAAATTGCTGTTATTTGTTTTATTTTGTTTTGGTTCAACCACTCCCCCTCAGATTTTTGTAATTTCTCAGGAAGGTCAAGGGTTTTGATCTTAGAAGAAGGAGGGAAAGAATCTATACAAAAGAAAACAGCATATTATGTTTTGCATCTGTGAAGAGCCCTCACGAACATTTGTATGGATCAGCAGTGTCAGTGGAAAGGGTAATAAAGCCTGGAAGAGCTCTGGGATGCTTTGATAAGACTAAGTTGGAGGGGAGGGAGAGGGGAAGCTCACACTGTAGTATTTTGCTTTTTAAGTACCAGCTGTCCTTTCTGCAGCCCTAGAAGATTTATCAAATTAACTCCTCTCTCTCCACATGCTTAGTTTTAATATGTCCACTTGTACCACATAAAAAAATGCAATTAAACCTTTGCTTTCACTCAGGCATTGGTACAGTGAGAACATTTGCTCATTTACAGCGGTGGCAAGGTCATGAGCTGCACACTTATTTCAATCTAATTTTTGTGATTCTGTAGGTGACTTCTTAACTCAAATTTTCAGCTCCATTAATTAAATTTAAGCAGTCATTTATTTATTTTTTTTTTCCACCTAGGATTATCAGTTGAAAGGGATAATGAGCAGAGAAAGCACAAACATTGCTTTCTGCTTTTACATCTTGATTTGAACTCTGTGCTGCTACTACTAGAAGAAAACATGAAAGAGTCTGAGAGATGAAACCCAGAGCTGCTGGTGACAAAGGAGGGGAGGTCACACAGCTCGTGGTCACTTTAGTACAGCAGGGACATAAAGGAGAGACAATGCAGTTGTGTCAGAACAAGACAATCTTTTCAAGTTGTTCAGAAAATCCATTATCAGAGGCCACTGCTGGAGCTAAACCACATTTTCCTAATACACAGAGCAGCTGTCAAATGAGGTCTTCAAACTCTTGTCTTCCCATGTGTATGTCTTGCTCCTACTTTCATTTGCTTGCCTGGCTGACTCCTCCTGTGTGTAATGTTAGGGAGGTCTGCAAACAAGCCCAAATTGAAAGTGTCTCAGTGTTTAAGTTTCTCACAGCTAAGTGAAAAGCACTTAGTAAGAGTAATACAGCATTATCCTTAATGCTAGAAAATTCTATTAAAAGGTCTATAAAGTAACACTTAAAGACCTTTTCACATAATCTAAAGTGAAGGTAAGTACTGACCAATAAAACATTGTTTTTTCCAGAAATACTGCTTTTTCTGGAAGCTTAATATAATTATTCTTCTATTTAGCTTTCTTTTCTGAGGTAGAATTTGAAAGGGAAATGCTTGACCTGCTGATTGATAGGTCTTATATGTGATTTTAATGCAGTCACATCAAGATGAATTTGAATTGTTTGTTGATGTGTCTGTCCCACAACCCCACATTATGAAAGTGTTTCCAACGTTGTCTGCCTTGCAGGGAATTTTGTAATAATAACTTGTAGATGAAGACTATAGCCATGGGTGTTAAGTTTGCTCTCTGAATGTGAGCATGGCAGCAGCGTGAGCCTGGGAATTCCTGCTGGGATGGGGAAGGAGCTGCTGGTGTTTTCCCTGTGCTCAGGGGGAGCAGGGCTGGGGTCTCCAAGGCAGGGCTTGTGGGAGCTGACAGTGGTCAGATAAGAGATTTTTAGGCTTCAGGCACTGGCTTGAGCCTGTGGGAAAGTCAAGTGCGCAGCTTTCTCACTCTGGCCTGGAAATCGTAAGGAGGAATCCAAACAGACCCTGGAGATAGAAAACAACCTTTGCAGGTGTTGTTTGTCTCCTTGTTGTTCACTTGTAAGAAACAGTCAAGAGGTGTTGCTCCTGATTGTCCAGAGATGGTGATGTGTTGGTTTGATGGCCAATGAAAGTTTTGCCTTTTTGGACCTTCTCAGAACTGTCTATAAAGGAAGATCTGCAAGAATAAAAAGTGCTCTCTCTTTGCAACTAAAGCTAGAGAGTCTGTGTGGTCCCTTTGCCGTTCCTGATAGAGTGTGACACAGGGCTTTGAGTGTGGAGGAGCTTTGGGATCCGTGCAGGGCAGGCTGGGCTCTGCTGGGAGCGCCGAGAGGCCCTGGACAGCTGACACTGGGCACAGTGAAGGGCACAGGACCTGTGGCACAGCCAGGGGACAGTCCCAGCGTAGGAAGGACATGGACCTGTTGGACAGAGCCCAGAGGAGGCCACCAAACTGATTACAGGGCTGGAACACCTCTTATAAAGACAGGCTGAGAGAGCTGGGTTTGATTAGCCTGAACAAGAAAGGCCTTCATGGAGGCCTCAGGGCCTCTTCCAGGGCCTGGGGGTCTCCGAGAGAGCTGGAGAGCGACTTGGGACAAAGGGTGGAGGGACAGGACAAGGGGGATGACTTCAAACTCAAAACAGTAGTTTTAGATTAGATATTAGAAGGAAATTCTCCCCTGTGAGGGTGGTGAGGCCTCGGCACAGAGAAGCTGTGGCTGCCCCTGGATCCCTGGAAGTGTCCAAGGCCAGGCTGGACAGGGCTTGCAGCAGCCTGGAATAGTGGGAGGTGTCCCTGCCATGGCAGGGGGTTGGAACAAGATGATTTTTAAGGTCTCTTCCAACTCAAACCATTCCATGATTCTGGGATTAACTGCCAGGAAGTTTTGGAGTCTGCAAAAATGCTCACAGGTGGAAATCCATGCTCTCTTTCTTGCTGCAAAAAACCCCACTCTGAAATAAAAGTAAATGAATGATACAGAGGCTTTAATTTATTTGAATGTGGTGTTTCATACCTCAGGGAGGAAAAAAAAGAAACAGCAATTCTTTCCTTAAAAAGTAGCTTTTTGATTGAAAATAGTGTTTGAACTTTATGTTGAAGATCTGGGATCTCAGAAGAAGTTAGATATCCATTACTTTGTAGTTTTCCAGGAGCTGCAGCACAAGAATAAACCATCATTCCTGTGCCCTGTCTCTCTTATAGGTGGCATGGTGAGGCTGATGGTGGTTCAGACTTTCAGTCCAGTTTCTCTTAAGGCTTTTGGATCTTTCAGGCAGAACAAGTGTGATATGTGGGTGACAACAGCAGTGTGATCATTTTGAGGAGCAATGAAAACACCTGATGACCTGAATTGGGCGAAGACTGTGTGAGGACAGGAGATGGACAAACCTTCAGACTTGAATTCCTCTTTATTTTTCTTAATCTGTTCTTGTCAGTGTCTGTAATCTGCCTCACAGTGCCATGAAGAAGTCAGCTCAGAAGGCATCAAAGCAAACAGCTGGAGCCTTGAATTAAAAACCTGTGACATCTTCCTGAATGAGACTGGCTTGCTGGTGAGCAGGCAAGTCAGGATTGGGTGAATTGATGGCAACTGCTTCTTTACTTGCCTAGGAAGTATTGGTATAAATTTGGGGGGTTCTGGAATGGGGAATGAAGGTACCAGCCAGGCTGTTAAAAACAGGGTATGGATTGTATCCCCCTGAATGTATCCTGACAGCCCAAATATTGTATATTGGGGTGGAACTGCAGGAGCGAGGTGCTCTGCTGTTTGTACACAATGCCTGATTCCCAGAGATCTCTTTTCCTGTGTCTCCAGCACAGGGGTGTGCCACCCTGAAAATGAAGCCTTCTCATCTTGTTTTTCATAGTTTTAGCTACTTTCCCAGGAGAGTAACTGAAAACATAAGTTGTTTATCACATTCCTTCTAAGAAACGTCTTTCGATGGACATTTTGCATGACCAGTGTGATTGGGACGGTGGTAACTCAATTATCCAATCCCTGGTCATTGTAGAGGATCTATAAATACTGGAGTCAGACAATAAAGACTACTTTTTCCTGTCATACCTCTGAGAAGTGTTTGTGTGAATCATTCAGTGTCCTTTAGCAGCAGGGGTGTAACCTAAAAAGGAAAGCAAAGTTGTGTTGAAAGGCCTTCAGTAGTGGCCAGTGCAGCTTCTAAATTGTGTTTTAGGAACCTAATTATAGCAAAAAAAAAGATGGTTTATAATCCTTCAAGTTTCCCCTCCAAAGAGTCCCCCTCTCCCAAGGATTTCTGGCAGTGTTTCTTTGTTCAGCCACAGGAAAGCAGAGTTTCAGCAGGTAAATCAGTGTTTGCAGCAAATCTTGGACTCCTAGCATTAATCCTAAACTCCTTCTCTCCCAGCACACTGCCAGCATCTCATCCATCCAGGGAATCCATTACTGTGGACTCAGAGTATAGATGTAATAGAGATTCCAAAGAAGTGAAGGGCTTTAGCTCAGTAACCTGCATTTGATCACATTCTGGCCCTCATTCAGGTCTCTGGGGTGCTATGATAATACAAGTAATGGAAAGTTGCATATTCAGCTGGGTATATCGTTTTCATCTCCAGCATAAGGAAAAACGATGAATATCCATTCCAGGGGACATTTTTTGAAGAGGCCCGTGATTGATATCTTAGCCAAAAAAGATTTAAAACTTAGAAAAAACACTTTATAATTGCCTCAAAATGCTGGTACTGAGTGGCAGCAATTTTAATAATTTAAAGATTAAAATAAGAATATTATAATTTAATTAAGTCTCTTTATATGCCTGTGGTGTGTGGGTTTTCAGGCAGATCATGGGTTTTTAAAAGTCACATAGAAAAGGAACATACCTAAAAAACTTAATAATAATTTAAAAATGTTAAAAATGGATCATTCAGTAAACTGCTTCCTGTATTTCCTAGAAACCTTCTCCTGTTGGAATACAGAAAGTCCACAAAGCTCACTGGAAGCAAGTAAAGGCTTTTTTTAGGCTGTTGTAGAAAATCATGGATTAATGATCAAATTATGTGACCTCCATAGGAATCTAGAAATCTGCTGAGCTAACTGAAAAACAATATTTTAAATAAACTAAATGCCCTGGTAGACAGGGAATTTATCTGTTCAGAGAGGCTGTGGCTGCCGCTGGATCCCTGGAAGTTTCCAAGGCCAGGTTGGACAGGGGTTGGAGCACCCTGGGATAGTGGCAGGAGTGGGGCTGGATGGGCTTTAAGGTCCTTTCCAGCCCAAACCATTCTGTGTTTCTATGATTTTCATGTGTTCAATCTCTTCTTTTTGAGAGAGTAAAGGTATTACAAAATTATGTGGGATTTGTGGGGTTTTTGTGGGGTTTTTTGTGTATTTTTTCATTTGCTTTTGTTTGTTTGTTTTTCCTCTGAGCAGTCCCACAGGAAATTTTAAGTTTGCTGTTGTGGGTGACATCTCTTCCACTCCAATATAAATACAATGTGCACCAGTAGAGGGAAACTGTCATGGTGCATAATTTATACTCCTCATTGCCACATCCCTGTTCAATTAGTAATAAGCTTTATGGTAGTCTGGTCCACTGGGATTCATCAAAATCACCTTAAAAAGGACTTGAGTTATGTTTCTGTGCTCTGACAACTTTCTTGATCATATCCCAAAGATTGTGTGGCACCACCTCACTGCTCCATAAAACAAGGGACAGACCTGATGCTTTCACCAAGTTTCCAGGGTTTGTTTCCTGACCAAGCACTCTCAGCTGTCACCCTCATGTTTGTACACAGGTTTTTTATACTATAAAGGAAAATAACTGTTGGCACCAGGTGCAATGCAGATCAACTCCCTGCACGTGACACTTAGCAGAAAGAGGAGAGGCTCTTTCACTAGGTCTGTATATTAATATATTTGTTATATGTATATAAAAAATAAACTTGCAAAGCTGAACCAGCATTTCTGCTCAGTGTGTGCATCAGCAATATTTTGGAATTCTCCCAAAATTCAATAAGGTAAAAATCTAACTTTGTAGCAACTAGTAAAGGTTCTTATGAGCTACTGATTCTAGATTATTGATGCTTCATATCAAAACAGTAACTGCAAGCTGGGGAAGTTAAGTGGAGCTTGTTAAATGAAGGGTTTTGGAGGAACTCCACTTGTTTTTATGTTTCTCATTGTCAACTTCTTACCTGTGAAACACTGTCAGTTTGCCAGGCCTGAAAGTCAGGTTCTATTATATAACTGCCCTGTTTAATTAGTACCAGCATGTTAGTGCACTGACTTTATCTAAGATATTAAATCACATAACTGATACTTTCAATATTGTAAAGTGTGGGATTGAATCATGGAGGCTTAGTCCAACAGGGTATAAATTCTTTTATTCACTACTGAATCTTTTAATGTTGATTGCTAAAGCTGGATAGGTTTAACTAAAAGTGTAAGTTTTTGGAAATATTAAGACAGATCCTAAAAGACAGACTTTACAAGGGGATTGGTAAAATTGGATGCACTGTTTCCCTGGATGATACCAAAAGATTATTTGTGTGTTTGAAATACAATGTCAGGGATGGGCAGCCTGGTCTAGTGCAAGGTGTCCCTGCTGGATGAGCTTTAAGGTCCCTCCCAACCCAAACCATTCCTGGATTCTGTGACTGGTTTGGAAAACTCAGTGTAGTAAATTTAACTCAAGTTTAATAGCATTGCTACAGACAAATGAGTTAAATGTGTGAGTCTAGGACTACCCTGGGCATTGTAAGCTTTTTTTATACCTTTCTTCTGGACCAGACTGGAGAAATCCTAATTGAAGTGAAATGGTAATTCTTTAAATCTCAGTTTGTTTCACTTCTGCTCCAAACATAAAAACAAGGAATGTGTTGTTACAGGTAGTCCCTCACACACAGCTGGAGGAGGATAAAACTATCAGACAGGAGGAATTAGGGTTTTGAAACGTGATGAAATAAAAAAAAAATGGGATGCAATTTAGCATTACAGAATGCAAGGTCATGCATCTCAGGACTAATTAGTTTTTTTTGGTTTAAGATTTGAGATCAGTTGGAAGTGACAAGAAGCTGTTGGAGCATTAGAAACAGGAGATTGAGATGAGTCTGAGATGTGCTTCTGCAAAGAGAACGTTTTTCTGTAAGGCAAAATGGCAAAACAGAAATGTGTTATATAGATCAAAAATTATTTTATCTGGAGTATTCTGGAAGGTGATTCCATCTGGACAGCACAGATATTCCTTCAGAGGAGAGATGAATTCAGCATATCACAGATGTAAAGAAGGGCTATAAGGAGATTTGGCATAATTGAGAATTTTTGAGAATAAACAGCAGATGTGGGCAGGAACAGGAGGCAGTGGCTGGAACCTGCCTTAGCACCACCCTCAGACCTTGTGGTTGGGATGACATTTCTTTAGTGTGGGAACCTCACTTGAGAACAGCCTTTTGCTACAGTGAAGCTATGGTTTCATAAACTGCTGGTGCAAAAATTGGCATCCAAACTCCTTCAGAATGAAATTGTTTTCTTTTCCTAAGTAGCAATAAACAGTGTTTCACTTCTGTCCTCACCATGATGTCTTCCAACCATCCCAAGAAAGCTTTGGTGACATTGACAAGAAAATATTTATCTGTGTCATTGGCCATTTTTCTCTTGAGGACACCTCATTATTGTCTCCATCGTTCAATGTAAGTTAATAAAATCAAATCAGATCATTTAGCTGAGGATCTGCTAATAACTGTTGTAATTTTGACTCGAGGCACCCAGCCTGTGCTGTCAGCACGAGTTCAGTGTTCCTGGGGCTGCTGTCAGCGCTGGGGAAAGAGGTCACTTTTTAATAGCTCAGGTTTTCACATCCTTGTTTTCAGCTCAGAGTGACATCAAATCCCATGCTTGTGGTAGTTCCTCCATCACAGAAGTGCTGTGGCAATTCGCTCTGGGCAGGTGAGAGATCTCCCAGCACAGCTGGCTCTGAGCTCTGCTGCTTGTGTGAGGAGCAGGTCACCAGGGTAAGCCCGGTGCTGGGACTGGGATTCAGCTCAAGTGTGTTCAGAAAATCTCTGTTCACTCCTGTCCTGCAGCTGGAGGCAGATCTGTGGTTGTGTCATCTCCACTTCTGAGGAAAGAGAACATAAACCAAAACCTGATTACACAACAACTCCAGTATTATCTTTATATCTGAAACCAAGTCCCCTCACTTGGATTGTTATTAGTCTCTAAGCTAATAAAATTATATCTGCTGGTTAAATAATTATTATTTTTTAAAAATCCATATTAATTGTAGTCTCTGTTCTGGGAAATTCTATTAGTTTTCGCCACAGATGAGTGTTTTCAGATAAACAACATCTTTATTCCAGCTGGGACTTCATCATCAAGTTTATCTTAATTATCTAATCTTAAAATAGTCTTAAACTGCTAGAAAGGCTGCAGTATAGTCAAGTCTCACAATTATTTGCTCCCTGTGAGACAGTGCTTTAGAATTTATAAACAAAACAAACAGAAAAACAAAAACCAACAAACCAAAGCTGATATTGATAGTCTGGTGAGAAGTCTGTCTTGTATGAAGTGCAGAATGTGATGGAAAACAGTTGTGTCTCCTGGGTACAGCCTGCCAGGCAAAGTCATTTCCACGGAAAAAAACCTCCTGCAGTCCCTGTCTCCTCCCTGGGGTGTTGGCTCAGCACATGGCAGATGCTCTCTCTGCAGTGGCACTGCCCCATGCCAGCACCTGGCACGAGGGCAGAAACACCCCTGTCCCCTCTGTGAAGGTGACAGCCAGATGTCAGGCTGTGGCAAAGGTGTAGAAGTTATCCTGGGAGTTTACAAATTCCAGAAGTGCACAGAGATTCTCAGTGTTTGAATATCAGTGAGGCTTGTCCATGGAACCACAGAATATCCTGAGCTGGGAGGGACCCCCAGGATCCCCCAGCCCAGCCCTGGCCCTGCCCAGACCCCCCAACAACCCCACCCTGGGCATCCCTGGCAGCGCTGTCCAAACGCTCCTGGAGCTCTGGCAGCCTCGGGGCCGTGCCCATTCCCTGGGGAGCCTGGGCAGTGCCAGCACCTCTGGAAGGTGGGAAGTTGTTCGAGGCTGGGAATGTGTTCTGAGGAAGATTCAGTGTGTCCTTACCCTGTTCCTGAGTGTTTCCAGGTAACCTCTGGCAGGTGTCTGACCTGATCCAGCTGTTCTGCTGGTTTTCAGCTGACTCTGTGGAGTTCCCTGTTGACTTTCCCTTTGCCAGTCACAGAATGTGATGATGAGAGGATTCTGAGAGGACTCTGCATAAAAAAAGGTGTTTTGATGCCATAATTGTTACAATAGCCTACAAAGTGCACAGATAACAAAAGGAGACTCCTGATTAGCTTATTTTATAATTGTTTTTATCTTTAGCCTTTCAAGTACAAGCCTTAGCACACTGAATAAAGATCAACGGAGGCCATAGGACAAAACCAAAGGAAGTCATAGGAACGTGGAATGGTTTGGGTTTAAAGGGACCTTAAAGAGGGAGGAAGGGATATCTTCCACTGTCCCAGGATGCTCCAAGCCCCATCCTGCCTGGCCTTGGACACTTCCAGGGATCCAGGGGCACCCTGTGCCAGGGCCTCTGGCCATCTGAATAAAGAATTTCCTCTTAAATTCTAATCTGAATCTCTCCTCTTTTATTTTAAAAATGTGCTTTCAAACATTCTTTCACTCCATCCTTCTTACATTTTTGGCTGCAGTGCCTAATGTGCAGTTAGCTCAAGTATCAGTATAATTGCACTCTGGTTATAATTGGATAAGTATATTTAATACCAATTCAGTTGATCAGAAACTGAATCTAATTTCTGAATGACTTAATGTCATGATCATAATCTTTTGAAGAATCATATGTTTAATAAATCAGATTCTCACAGAGGCATCTTAAAATTTAAATGACTTGTATGAAAATGGACAATGAATTTATTGGAAATTTTATACTCAGTTAAGCTGTGGAGCTGAAATCATGAGGAGGACACTTATTAAAAATCTTTGCTTCTGAGAAGCTGCCCTTTCACCTGGGGCTCTGGGAATGCATTACATTTTAATGGAGTTTCCTGGGCTGTTAAATACTGTATGCAGCCATACTCACAAATACCCTTTCATCTACCAGAATCAAGTGGAAAGGTGCTTTATGGGGCTTGGTGAGGATGTGGATAAAGCAATATCATGCACAAGGTGTTTGTCTAATTTCTGGAGATGGCATCATTCAATTTCAAGTGTAAAGAGAAGTCTTCAAAGCAAAGACAATTATCTTCTTAAATTGCTGGTAAGACCTTATTTCCAGATGTAAATATCCAGTAAATGAGCTTTTTGTGCATCTGAATTGCTCTTATGAACTTTGACTATTTCACTCTAAGAACAACAATAAAGTTTGTCTGCAGTACTACCAAAAGTGTGGGGTTTTACAAAATCCTCCAAGATTCCTGAAAAGAAATACTGTTGTACAGTGAAACAGCTTTGAAGCCTGTTTCAAATTTAGATTTTTATAATCTGACCTTTACTGGGCCATCTCTGCTCACATCCATCCCAACTGCAACACCAAGGGCTGGTGAGGTTGGGATAAAAAGCTCGGAGCACTTGGTTCACGTGTCTTGATGGACCAAGGATTAAAAGCTGACTGAAACCATGGTTCATATGACAGAAAAGGGCTTCTTATTCCAAGCTGGTCATTCAGTATCCCGAGAAGTGATTGCTTTTAGATTCTTTCACCTTGTGCCTTTCAAGTCTTAGAAAGAAATGTTTAAAGGATTTAATTCTTCCTGGCAGAGTTCAGGCTTAGACGCTGCTAAAAAGGAACAAGAGTTCAGAAAATCTGTCTTGAAAAATATTTTCCCTTGGAAATGTATTATTCTAAGTTTCAGCCTTAAACCAGAGGTTATCTATAGCAAAGACAAGAATAAGGCCTTAGATGATGGAATAGGAATATTTCTCTGTGTTTGTTACCAGCCTGGTTTTGTATAACAGGGACAGTAATGTCTGAAACTGTTCCAAACACACGTGCACAGTGAAAGTAAGATGTTGAAATTTTGTCCATTCTAAAGATTGGAATTCCTCTAAAATCAAGAAGCTCAGCAGATACTGAGCTGTTCACATCCTGTTATTAATAAATCATTTTCCCCCATCAGTAGATGGGGCTGGAGTGGCTCCTGGGGACTCCTTCAGCAGCTCATGGGCCATTTTTGAGCCCACCTGTGACTTGTCACCAGCTGCAGGTGACCAAGGATGTGGCAGTGTAACACCCTAGGGGATGGGAGAGGCTGTGACAGCCCCCTAACAAAATCTGAGCTGTCTGTAGAGATACTGCACTCATGCTGAAGTTACTCTGGATTTTCTCCTCATTGCCACGCTGCCCCACATTAATGCAGAGTTGGGGATGCTGCAGCTCTAAATGCACATTCTGGGTCAGGGACTGTGAGAGGAAGATTCATGGCTGTAATTAGAGAGGCACTTTGCACATATGCTTATGTAGTAGTAGGAAATTTGGTTAAACTGATGAGGAGCTCTGTATGTTTTCAAGAACTCACAAGTGCTGTTAGGCAGAGACCTATTTATTCCTGGCACATATTTACTCTGTGCTTTTCTCTTTGGGCAATGAATTTACACAGAGGAGGCTGGAGGATAAAAGCAAGCAAATCTTTCTTTTTTTTTCTCACACTGTTTCCAGTGTGCTGCAGAGGACAGAGAGGCTTCCAGGGCTTGGGATTCTGAGCAGCATCCTGGGTACTGCAGTGCCCTGGTACATCAATGGGCAGAATAAATAAACTGAAAAGCTATTAAAAGTCAGGTAAAAAATTACTAAAATTCAAACCTGGCTAGCTGTTAGTGCCTCAACCATCAGTCAAGTGATGGAACCTTTCAGGAGCTCTTACAGAGTCCAGGATTTGCCCTCCTGTTCCCAGTCTGACTCCAGGGCACCTGGAAGCAGAGCAGCTGGAGAGCCACTGTCACTTCTGGGGCTGACTTGCTCCTGACACATTGAATGAAGATCATGGTTTGACTGAAAACAATTTAAAATACGTGTCTTTAAATATCCTTGACACTGCACTTTAACTGTAATTCAAAACAGTCACTGTCAGCAACAAGTGAAAGGGCATTTGGAAGAGATAACCTTGATCTGAGATATGTATAAAGCTGGAGCTATAGGAATTGTTAGAACTCAATAAAAGTTATTTATACAGCCATTCTCTGGGAGTAGCTTCCAATAACAAAGTTATTAAATTTAGCATGATATACCAGTGGCAAGACTCATTGCAAGTTATTGCCATTGTATTATTAGCCAATTAGATTTTATTTGCTGATACTCAATAACAGATGATAGCAATCTTTTTAACTAAATCTGGTATTTAACCAGGGTGGACTTGAGCTAATACTTGTCAAGCTTAAATATCAGGGAGTTTCTGGAGTTCTGCACAGTGCTGGATCTTAATTGCACATGTTCAGAAGCAATTTAAACAAAATATCAGTATTGTTCATCAAGAATCAACCCACTTTGTTAGAATCTTCTCCAGGAAAACATTTAAATTACTGATAGCTCTTTTTGGAACTGTTTAGAATACAGATGGGATGTGTGTGTGTGCACAGACATTTTTGTCCTCATGCAGATTTTGGGTAGTTTTCTGTGAGTGCAAAAGGAAGATGCATTTTGGAAGTTCAGCACTGAGTTAATTCACTGCACTTGGCCTCATTTGGGAAGTTAATGGAATTATTATAAAAATGCCAATCCAATAAAAACTTAAATTCTTCTCTGAAAAGGATATGTCTGTTCTAGTTATGTTTGACTACAGCCACACTGTGTTTAGTTTTCTTCTCTGTTTGCTGGTGTGGCAAGAAACTTCCTACCCTTATTTATGCTTATCCTTGTGTTTTATGACCATGAACTTCCACTGAAGCATCTCTGTTGGAAGGAGATCTTCCTCCAAAACAGGAGCCTGAACAGCAGAACAGGGAAAGCAGAAATACTGGAAGTTTTGTAGTTGCTGTTGGGATTCCTGAAATGGTGTCTGTTGAGACAATATTTTATTCATCACCAAAGATAATGTGAATCAGTCAACGGCTGCTTCTTGCTTAAAGTTCAAACACATTAATTTGAAGTTTGTATGAAAGCTTATTGAGAAAGAGAGGCTTGCTAATGGAATATAAAATAAGTGAGAAACAGCTACTTTCAGACAGCTTCTTCTGCTCTGTAGAGTAAAATAAGGATGTCATTTAAGAGTGCAGCTTGAACAGTATCAGTGTGACAGATAAAATGCTGAAATGAAGCAAGTCCATAGAGAGCTCTGACTGATCAACACTGCAGTGGAGCAGCTGAGGTAGAATTTAGTGGAAATGCACTATAAATACAATGTTGGACAAGCCTGTTAGGATCCATTGAATAATTAGCCCGAAGAATTTTCAGATAATTGAAGAAAAGAAAAGTAATGTTCTCTTTTTTTTTTTAAGAAACAATGAACACCCACAAAAAGCTTTTATTGACCAATAGAACTAAGCAAATCTTCAACAATCATGGCTAATAATTTAAGGTGAATTTTTGGAATACAAAACAGGATTATTTTAGGAAAAAAAAAATGTCCTGTGACTTAAGAAATGAATTGAAGCTAGGTAAGACTTTTTTAATATTTAGTCTACAGTATAACAGCAAGTGTGTGCTACAAATCTGTGATTTTAAAAAGAAATCTTCATTCTGTTAGACCATGACTAAAGCAGGAGTCTGCTTCAATGGTGGAAAGCCATTAAATTTATGGATTGAAAGATTATTAGTTAGAATCTTGAGAAAAGTTGTTGGGGAATGTCTGTTTAAGAATGTTTTATGGGTTTGATAAAGTGTTAATTTTACAAGTTTCATTTCCTTGGGACTGGCAAGTCTGAAAATTCTTAGCATCAATCTTGGTGTGTTGCAGCAGACTGGAACTAACTGAACTGGGAAATTCGGGGCTCTTTGAGAAGGTGCAGGGTATTAACTGACTTTTTTTGTAGCTTGAAAAAAATAATTCAATCAGATTAGAAATTTGTACAGATCTGTAATATTAACTTCTGCTTAAAGCAATAAAATGTTAATATTGAGCTATTGAAATAGTGACAGCTCAGCTGTCAGTAGCAAAAATGTATTCCTGGTATTAAATAAAGGACGTACATTTTTGCAAGGCAAGTTAGATGAGTCATCCTTGATTTGGACATAGAAATTGAAACAAATGACATTTAGTGTTAGTTCTAGTCCTGGGATACTTCAAAGTGATTTCACTGATCCGTGGTGGATTATGAAGTACAGAATTAGTAATGAGTGTTTGAGCTGGTCTGGGGCTCAGTGATGAGACACGGAGGGAAAATTCAGCAAGGAGAAACCTGTAAGGATGAATTTGAGGAAGAGAACTCAGCTTAAACCGACAAGTTCAGGGAATGGAGCTTAAGCACTCATTCCATGCCTGTCAGGATCCACGGTGCTTGCTCTGCTCCATGGGATTAGGAGCAGAATTGATAAACTCTGCTGGGCTCTGCTGCACATTTGGCACCAAAACTTCCTGGGAGAAAAACTTGTTATTGCTGGGAGGGCACTGGAGGTGTTTCACCTGACAAAGCTTCACCTGGCTGTTCCTGGTGATGTTCCTCATGGACACCACATGTGATCCCTTACTTGGGGGAAGCAATATTTTGATTGTAGCAAGGTTCCTATGCAAAGAACCTCCAGCTATTGATTTCAGCCCTGCATGGAGGACATGTGTGCATTGAAACTGTGCTCGGAGCTGCTTCAAAACATGTGGGAATAGATGTGTAGCACTGAACCTGCAAAGTCAGCAAGGTCACAGGGTGTGTAATCAGAAAAAGGCTTAGAAAATATATAAATATATGCTGATGAGTGTCTTCCTTAATGGATTGATAGCACTTGAAATCACAATTCCAGTTTTGAACCAAGAAGAGCTTTTCTAAAATTCATTCAGGATTTTCAAGGATGACACTGATTTAGGGAAAAAAAACCCAAACCCTATACACATATATATATTAATTCTAAAGAGAAATCATTTTCACTGTTGATTTAAAAATAAAGACAAGCTTTCTGTATGCTTTCCCTGTAATCTGGATTGCCAGGGCACAGCACACGCAAAAAAGATGAAATTTAGCCAGCTCTAACAAGAATGATTCAAACCTTGGCCAGGCAATTGTTGCTGGTATCTCAGAGAACTGGCACCTTCCAGAGCATAGATAAAACTGTCTCTGTTACATGTAAATTTAGCAAGAATATGGCAAGGCGAGAAGAGAACTGTCCTGTGGCGGGTGAATCACTCCTCGACCACAGGACTGACACTGGAAGCAGAAACCAAACCACATGGGATGTATTTGAGGTAGTAGAGAAATCACTGATGTTTTTTTCTGAGCCCCAAACATCTGGATGCCTCAAAAGAAGCACAGAGAAGCCTGGGATTTGTGTTGAATGGTTGAGTGACTCACCTGAATTTGCGCGAGGTCTGAGCCCAGTTCTTAAAGAGCTGCCATCAGAAGAGGAAGCTGTGAATGCTTTATTTCAGTTTATTCCTTCTTACACACTGGAGAATCCATTCCCCAGCTTCTCCTGGTGTGGATGCTCTGTTAGCTAATGAGGCCTAAAAAAGGATCAAAGCTTTCCCTGCAGTTTGGGGAGTCAGAGCATCTTTGTCTCCCTTGTAGAGTCTGAGTTTAAATACCCTTTGACTCAGTAAAGATGACTCTTTCCTCCCTGCAGAAACCTGTTCTTTGAAAATCCGTGGCTATAGAACAAACATTTGGTTAGGATAATAAAGTACTCATTGAAATTGGCCAGTTGCAAGAGCAGGTTGATATGCACTTGTCTGATGTCTTCTGTCTTCATCTTTCTGGAAGGAGTAGAAAGCACATAAAGGACTTACTGCTCTTCCTGAGTGAGAAAATTCCAATATTCTTTGATTTATCCCATCTTCAAGCAACTCAGCACAAGCTTTACATGTACATTTTCATTCTTCACTCTTTCCCACTTCCAGAAGAATATACAATGAGATTTCTCAGGAATCTGCTATATGAATTCTACAGTCTGAAAAACAAGTTAGAAGTGGATTTTTGTACAATAAATCCCACACTAGGAGTTACTTTAATGACTCAAATGCATCTTTTCCAGCCCTGGTAAACAAGAATGTCTTTGGAAGGGATGAGAATGAATGATCAGAAACAGTGGTGGATTAATTTGTAGAGTTTTATAGTTCATAAGCACTGCCTCATCCTAACAGCAATTGTTTCTTCCTTTACTTTCTTTCCATTTTGTGGGTTTAAGATAAAAATTGAGAGACTAAATCTCAGCTCTCATGAAAGTTTCCAAAGGGATTTTTACTAAAAAATGTTCATGCTTTCTTAACTTTTGACCATTTTGTTGTTGTTTATGGGTTATTGTTGTTTTTATTTGGGTTTTTTTTTTTAGTAAATGAGAGAAG
This sequence comes from Cyanistes caeruleus, assembly GCF_971803275.1. NCBI lineage: Eukaryota > Metazoa > Chordata > Aves > Passeriformes > Paridae > Cyanistes > Cyanistes caeruleus. The sequence continues at coordinate 11,539,326 of NC_141716.1, read as the reverse complement.
TAACTACTTCTTTTTGGAGGAATGATGGAGTGGATCAGTGAGACTGATGTTCTCATTGTCTCTATCCCTTTCCCACTTTGGGATTGCTGTAAATGCCTGTTCAAATTGTATCTGCTTCTCTGTTTCCTGTGTGTGTTTAGAACCATGGGATAACTGATGAGGCTTCTCACATCAGTGTGTTTCTTTATCCCCTTTTAGAAGTATTGTGTTTTTTATCTGGTGAGTCTGTGAGAGTTTGACATTGGATGACTTTATAAAACATTCAACTAATTGGATTTGTTAAAATAAATAAATCAAACACTAATTGGAATGTGCCCTGCCATTATTTTTGCTTACTGAATTAGATATTATGGCATGAAGTTCTTTTTATCATATTTGTGCACTTATTTAAACACCCCCCTGGCGCACACTTCTGCAAATTCAATTATATATTCAAAGGAGCCATTCAATTTATGCAAGGCTGGTTTACATTTAATCCAGGGGCAAGTCTCAGTAACTGATGATAGGTCTGCTCAAGATTAATTAGCATCATTCGGATGAGCAGTGGCATTGTTACAAGCCCACAGTGTAAAACAAGGGATATTTTATCCTTCTTATGTGAGCCATTATTTGCTTCAATATGACCCTTTTCAAGAAGGGAGAAGCTTTCTTGTTTAGATTTCATTTTGTGGGAAGGGTTTAACACCACCTGTGTTATCCAACGCCATCAAAGCTTTCACCATTCCCACTGAGCAAATGGGTTTGTTTAATTTTTAGCCAAGCAGGAAAAAGTCTCCAAACATCCCAATTTCTTGTCTAAAAATCCTCATTCCTGCCTAACAATTTATGAAGACCCAGCACCCCATTTTGGTGACTGTGTGAAAATTGTCATTTTCCTCAAGCTACTCTGTGATATGTGGCTGAAATGATGACATGCAGACTTGGTAACTAAATTCATCCCGTGGTCCGTTTTTCTTTCCCTTCAACCTGAGGATAATTTTTTCAAGGTTAATGGATAGCCCTGTTCTGCCTCTAAGCAGTGAGATTTCAGCCATGGATGGTTTTCTTTAGGGATGGATCTAACCTCTTCCTGTCTTTATGTTCCATCATATTTGGGTGTAGCTCACATCCAATTATCTGCATAGGTGAGGTGTCTTTGGAAATACTGAATATTAAGCTGGTGCTGACATCAGTGAAAACAACACTTCTGCTTGTTGCAATTCTTACTTTAGTGAACTCCTAAAATCTCCAGTTTTCTGAAGCTGGCTGCCTGTAAGGGAAGCTGCAATGTCCCACATGCCAACTTCTGCAGGAAGGGGGCTGCCACCAATGTCCTTGCTCGGCAGATGTGAACACACCTCTGTGGCTGTGTGGATTTTCCAAGGATTCGATATAAGGAAGAATTTTTTTACTGAGAGGGTGGGCAGGCCCTGGCACAGGATGCCCAGAGCAGCTGTGGCTGCCCCTGGATCCCTGCAGTGTCCAAGGCCAGGTTGGACAGGGCTTGGAGCAGCCTGGGACAGTGGAAGGTGTCCCTGCCATGGCAGGGGTGGAACTGGATGAGCTTTCAGATCCAACACAAACCATCCTGTGACTGTGACAGAGCAACCCCAAAATCTGTGGTGTTCTGATATATTGTACTGCTTTCCTGCCACTTTCTGAAGTTTCTCTCCTGTTCCATAATACTATATGCACTGCAACAGTGTGAAGAGAGGAGTTGTTGACTTTTTGGCTCACAAGTGACTGAGGCTCTGGCTCCCAGCTGAGCTTTTATTTCATTCTTAATTCTGCTCTCAGTGGGACACACCACAGCAAGAAGCTGGTGGGCACTGCCCCTCTCTTGGTAGGCAGGACTCACACAGGCAATCTGCTCACCTTAAAACTGACTCCAACTTGTTCTCTTTGTCCTCATTTCCTGCAAATTCACCTCCACATTCCAATTCTGCTGCCTCTAGTAAATTAATCCTTCTGGTTTATTGCCCTGTCACTCTGTGTTTGGAGGTTTCTCCACTAACCTTTTCTTTCTCTGAAATGTAGGTGTCTTGCTGGTGCTTTTAAGGCTGTCCATGGTTTATCCTTTCCTTTCCTATTCAGCTGTACTACAAGGTTAGCTTTGGCTTTCAGACAAGGCACTTTAAAGCTTCCTCAGCTGTTGTCTTCTATCAGCAGATGCTCCCAATTAATTTCCACAAGTTCTCACTGTGTCCCTTTTTCAGCTCCTCACGCTCCACCTTCCTCAGCGAGGATAAAATCACCTCTTTAGCTGATTATACAACTATTGACAACATTCCCAGTTCAATGAGCACTGCTGACCCATATTTTGCTATTTATTCCTCATTTTGCTTCTGGGACTTCGTAGCAGCTCCCATGCAATTCCTCTGTGAACAGGAGACCTCGTTGGGCTGGAGCAGAGAACGTGTTTGCAATTCCTTCAGAGGAACAGCTCCCAGACATCCCTGTGTGCTGAGCAGGGGAGTGGGGATGCTTTGTGTCTGAATTAAAGGGAATCTTATCAAAACGAGAATGCCCTGTGTGGAGGCTGAGAATAGAGGATTTGATTTCTCCTCTCGCTCCTGCTCCCTGGGATAAAGATGATTTTCACTGCTCACTCCCACACAGTCCAGGCTGCCTGGATCTTCTGTTAGATTTTTTTAATGAGCCTGTTCAATATTGTAATTTTGAACTTTTTCACCTAAATTAATTAAAAAAAAAATAATTTGGGAAACAGTTTAAGTGTAATCTTGCTTGTTGTGACAGCTGGGAAGGCTTCACAAATGCAATAAATTAAAGGCAAGGATTATTTAAATATTATAAAATCATGACAACTCAGAAATATTTGCAGAAGCTACTGAAACAGACAGGTTTTCTAGGATCATAAAATCTATTAACAGATCTATTTATAATGAAAATATAATACAGAAAATTTTTAATTTTTAGGGCAAGTGTGATATCTTTAAACCTTTTTTCAGCAACAGAGTATTTTGGGGTGTCAGGTACTTTACCCAAAAAACCTTCCTGAAATATACTTGACTGGAAATGTTTGGTGAAGCTTTGTAGAACCACTTTAAAAACAGTTGCAGTTAGAGTGCACAGAGAATCATTTAACAGAGTAAGAAATTGTGAAATATTAATGACATACATTTGTAATTTGTGAGGAGTTCCATAGGAACTGAGGCAAAGTTTGGGCTTTCCAGGGGGTGGGTAATATGGGTGAAAATGTCTTTAGTAACCCTTTAATGCAGAGGAACCAGAGATCAGTGATGCTCCAGGTGTTTATTGTGGGAAGGAGAGAGGAGTCAGGAATATCTCTGTCCCTGCAGCTCTGCTTGGTGTCAGGAGCCATTGGTGCTTGGCTGGCTGAGCTCTGCAGCCCTGGCATGGTCCATGTGCCCAGTTCCTTTGGAGGGCTGGGATCTGCAGAGAAAAATGGTTCTTTCTTCCCCAGGAGGAAAGCAAACCTTTATAGCCACACCTTGGGCATGATTCAAGCCTAAACTGAGGGACCCAGATTCCCAATCCAATGGATCCAGTGGTGAAATACTTTGGCAGGCTGAGCTGGGAGTGCATGAGATCGTAAGGGACACCAGTGTAGGAACATCCTAGGGAATAAACATTCCTGATTCTCTGTGTGACCCAAGGTTCAAAGATCTGCCCTGGAATACAAAAATTCATTCCTCAGTTCCTGGATTCCCCTCAATTCTCAAGTGCTCAGGCAGCTGCCAGTGTATTTATGAGAGTTAAACTCTTCCAAGTATTTCAGGAATTGCAGTAAAGATCTCTCAGTCAACAGTCTGGAAGGTGTGAATGCCAGCTGACATCTGCTGCTTCTCATTCTCTTGTTCAGAAACTACAGGGCCATGCTCAAAAGTAATGACTTGAAAGACCTTGTGGAAGCTCTGTCTGTTTGTGGACCACACAGAAATTTGTGTTGTTAAGTTTAGGAGATGGTTAAAGATAATAATATAAATAAATATGAATAGTGAATATAATAAACAAATAAATATAAATAAATATAATCTTTTTGCTTTAAAGCCAGAAGAAGTGAGGCATTGCTGTAGTAACAGTGATGCTGTGCTTGTTTATCATTTGCATTCCTCCTTCCTTTTCCAGATTCTTTAAAATCTCTTACTTGGAGGCTCATGCAAATATTCCTGCATGGGGGTATCCTGTAGAATTGTCCTTGAAAATAACAGGTTGAAATAAAGGGGACTGATCTTAGAGGTGTGGAGGGAAGTAAACAAGGGCTTCCAGTGGATATAGAACGTGGAAAGTACAAAGATTTTTTTTGGACATTACCCTTAGAGCTGCATGAAAAATAATGTTCAGCAAAATAGTTTTATTTATTTTTATTTCCTGTGTAAACTTGGGTACAAAATATCTAAGTAAATGACCTACCACAAAGAGAGAATATTAACCCAGAAATGTTTTCATTTTTCTTGGTTTTAGGTGGTTGTTCATTCGATGAGCACTACAGTAATTGTGGGTATAGCGTCGCCTTGGGAACCAATGGATTTACCTGGGAGCAGATCAATACCTGGGAAAAGCCAACAATGGATCCTGCTGTCCCAACTGGTGAGTGAGATCAACAATGATGACATGCAGGTCTTGGAAAGAATCAAATGTTATTCCTATGTATGTGTGCACTGACTTTGGGTACACACAGCAGCAGAGAAGGATTTTATTCAGCCATAAAATGTTAATTTTGTGTTCAAAATAATCTGGCAACAGAATTCCTAGATGTGAGGTTGCTTTTTGCAACATCTGCCATCGGATATCCTTGCAGAATTGTTTTACATTTCTTATTTTATTTCTCATTTAGCAGAGAGGAAATGTTTTGGATATAAAACTCCAAGGTTAGGCCAGCTTTTGGCACGTTTCTGGATGAGAAAGTTGTCTGGGCAGGTTCATTTTGGACAGGCCAGATGAGTAAAGCCTTAAAATGTGTGGAAATATTGGACATTCCAGTTACCATTTAGTTTTCAACTGATTGTTTTAAATTCCAATTTTGAGGAAGACAAGAAGGTTCCTAGAGAATTAATTGTGGCAGCTAACGCTTGATTAGGCTGGGACTTGAGACAGGAGAATTTTCATATGCAAGAAAAACATTTCCAGAAGAGAGAATTACCAGAGTTTTTAATTTACTAATATGTCCTGAGTAAGTGTAGATTTCCATACATGTGATGGTTGGAATATTCTTAGCAGAGCTCCCAATGGTGATAAATTCCTGCTTTTGTTTTTCATTGGAAGTTACCATTATGCTTTATATAGGAATGAGTTCTCTAGCCTTGAAGTGCTGTGGAATGCTTTGTTTACATTGAAAAAGAACTTGATTAAAAAAAACACTTTAAAGTTCACTAAAAATCCTACTTTGTCCATGTTGGTTGCCACCTAAAATAGTGATACAAGTCTCTTTCAGGCACACAGTGGCAAAAAGACTTCATCAGCCTTTAATTTCATTCTTAAAAAAGCACTATTTGTTCTGGTTAGTGCATTGCACTGTGAGAGCATGAGCTATGTGGAAGAACAGAATATAATGTTGTTCCAGACATATTCTTATGCCTGTAATTATTGGGATAAGAGACTTGTAATTGCTGGCTGCCTGGCAAGGACGTGGTGTGGAGCTGAGACAGCAATAGATCCCTGCCACAGCCACTGACAGACAGCCCAGAATTCAGCCCTGGGTGCTTGTCAGTAAAAAACCAGCACAGGAGACACCAGCCTGGCTGGGCTTCCTCCAGCACTAAAAGCTGTTTAAGTTCTGCGGGTTTTATATCATTTTATCATTGGAATTATTCAGAATAGGAGCTTTCAAAGTCTGTCATACCTGGCACTGCTTGGTTTGGCATCCCCAAAGGAGTTAATTGTGGAAGTTGCTGATTTTTGGTCCTGTCTGTAAGAGTGTATTTCATTATTCTGGATGTTGTTGTGCTTTAAATGATGGCAATTTTATCCTCAGCTCTTGGTTCATTGTTGTATCCCTATTTTGTGTCCTTGGTAAAGACCAAGCCAGAGAGACATGGCAAATCTTTGATTTAGCTGATCCCAGAGGGAAGGAGTAGCAATTTACACAGTTCTGATGCAGTCGAGAATGTGGAACAAATGGGAAGGTTTATATGGCTTGCACTGGATGAGTTCAATGCTTTGTTAACTCTAAATGTTAAGATAAACCCTTCCTGGCCTCCTTATGAAGGTGTGTTGTCATCTGACACAGCCTGGAACCATGGAGAGGTCAGCAGAAATCACAGAGCTGGAAAATACCTCTGAGGTTATTGGCTCCACCACTTCCCTTGGCAGCTGTTCCAGTGCTTGACAACCCTTTCAACAAAGAAATATTTCCTAAGATCCAATCTAAACAATATACAAGCAACGTCCTGGAATAGCATGATTAAAAAACCCATAAAAGCAAACCAACCCCAAAAAACCCAACCTCAAACAAACCACTGCATACACACAAAAATCCCCATGCCAACCCCAGAACATCACTGTGTAATTTCTCCAAATACTTGTGGTTTCCTCCTTTCCTTGATATCTGCTATAATGAAAAAAAAATTATTTAGAGATACTCCAGCAGCTGCAAATTTAATAAAGGTTAGACCTCAAACAAAAAAAAAATGTGGAAAACTTCACTGAAGTTAAGAGGCAAAGGTAAAGCAGCCATCAAGTGGGAATGTGCTGATAAAGAAATACTATATAAAAAGGTTTTAAGGAGCATGAGGGGAAATGAGTCAGCTCCTGATGTGACTGATGGATGTCACAGGACTGTTCACAGGGAACAAAGGACAAAACCAGCAGGTGGGAGATCACTGACCACAGCAAATGGGTACAGAAGGGCCTGGTGTGACAAACCCCTTGTTCACAGGAGCTGTCCAGTCCTGCTAACCCTGGAGGAAACTGCAGTGTTCAATCAGACCCCCTGAAGCTGGCAGAGATTTTTGAAGCTATTATTGAGAGCCTGTTGCTGGCTAGAATTGTGATGTTTGTGTTGGTTACTCTTGGAAAAGCTGTTTGGTGGGGATAAAAGTTGTTTACTTAATATCTGTGTAGTGGCAAAGCCAGGTGGATAAACTGAGGAACAGCATGTTCCACTCATCTGAGTGGGAGGAGTGGGACTCCACTCCAAGCAGGGACAGCTTTAAAGCTGGAGTCCTAGAACATGTGAGGATTAACTTTCCTTTCCATTGAATTTCTCCACAGCAACTGAGAGAAGCAGGGTGTAAATCCACAGAGCTGCAGGGTGTAAGAGGTGGTCACAAAGAGGTGTTGATGGAATAAGCACCCAGAGGCAGGGCAGAGCACGGAGAGTGGTGGCAGGAGTGCCAGCAGGGCTCTGGGAATGCACCAGTAATGCGGATTTTCTTTGTTGGAACCGTATTTTAAACGTTGCCTTGCTTTTATAGCTGGAAATAGGTAAAAATTCTGCATTGTGGAAATGGTCAAAACAAAAAGTGAGCAGGAATTAGGTTGGTTCAGTGGCACTGAGTCAGTCTGCAGTGCTGGCAGCATTGCCAGCCCCCACCTGCTCAGCCCTTTCCTCTGGAAAACGTTTTGGCTTTCCTAAGTACCATCAGATCCCTTTGAATTCAACCAAACCACAGAACTGTGTCCTCCTGAATACTAATTATGCTGTCTAGCACTTTCTAAAGTCCTTTTCACTGCTAGACCCCAGAGTGCTCTTCAAAGGAGGTCAGTACCATGAATGAGAGCCCGAGTCCCCAGAGCTGTGTAATTCTCTGCTGACACACTGCTGCAAAGGTCTCTGCCCAGGGATGTCTTTCTGGTCTTTATTTTTTTTAATTAAAATGTCAAAAAGAAGAAGAAGAAGAAAAAAAAAAGGCAATTAAACTGCCCCATTAGCAATGTAGAAGTTTGTAGGCAATTTGTTTTACTCCCTTGCCAGCAAATAAACAGTTTCCCATGAATTCTGTGATTAAATCCTTAGGGCTGGAAACAGTGTTAATTGGGGGATTAAGAACCAGATGTTTGTTGTTCTGAATAAATGTTTCAAAAATGTGGAACACATGAATCGTAGGTATCCAACCCCCAGACTTCAGTGGGGCTTTGGTTCCACCTCCTTGCACAATAACAGGAGTGATTATAACAAAATATTCTTTAACAGATGGGTGTTTACTTAAGCCTGAATCCCTCAGTGATGAGTATTCTGCAGCTTTTGGGCTGTTTGTTCCACTCTTTGAATTGTAGAAGTTCTCAAACATTCATTTTCCTGTCTGTGGCTTCAGAACATTCAGAACAAAAAGCATTTTTTATTTTATTTTCCATTGTTGAATAGGGAAAATAATCAGTTGTTGCTCTCTTATAACCTCTTCTATGTAGTAGTATGCAGCTAAATCTTTATTCTGCAAGACTAAAAGTGACCCAGTCCTTTTAAGCTTTCTTAATTATCTTGTTGTGTTCCCTGTGCCTTCAGACATTATTCTATCACCTTTTTGAGTGTATTTGTCTGAAGTTGTGCTGCCAAGCAAGGACCCAGCACTCTGCTTGGCAGTGCTGGATGACACAAAACCAACCCAAGCCAGTCTGGGATGTTGTGAGAGTAGGACTCGAGCTCTTTGTGGGTCTTTTTTCAGGCAGATATTTGGTTAGCACAACAAAGAAATGTATTTAAATCAGCCAGGGAAAAGTACTGCTCTCATTCTCCATGTCATCACTTCCCACTTTCCACCACTTTCCAAGGAGCCAGGATCTGGCTGCTCTTGTAGCAGTTGCAAGAATAATATTAATAATCAAAGTATTTAACATTTAAAGTTCAAAGTATTTTACTATCATTTGCTAATTAACTCCAATGGAGACTTAACCAGGGCTGACTAGACTGAAGTAATTACTTTAATTGTATTAAATACGATTCTATCTGAATGCCAAGGCATCGTGTCTTGTTCATTTGTGCAGCTGCATTCTTTGCTGTTATATTTTAATCCCACATTTACTTTGTGAAGTTTTCCTGCTCCCACTTAGCAGATAAATAACCAGCACACAGAGGCTGAATTTCTGAATTTCTGGCCCCATCTGCCTGACTGCCCACTTCCTTTCATCTCTGTAGCACTTAGAGCAAAGTGCTACTTTGCTTTCACAGAAACAAACGATAATTCTTGCAAAAGAACTGGAGTACACGTGGATATAAATATAGATCTGCATCTCTGCATGCTCCATACCACTGCTGTCTCTTGCTCAGCAGTTTCCCAGCTGGACATTGTCTAGGAAACACAAGTGTAGCTGTGAAGAATATATGGATTAGCAAAATGTTTGGAATAAATGGTACTATTCAGAATGACATCACTTCTAGGTTACCTTGCATGTGCACATGGCCTCACTTTGCATCCTTATTCCACAAAACATTTTCTGCAAAGAACAACAGGACCTGTTATTGTTGAAGGGTAATTTTCTGATAGAAATTGGTGCATTTTTATCTCACATAGAGTTATTTAGGTTGGAAAAGCCCTCTAAGATCATCAAGCCCAACCATGAACCCAGCTCTGCCAATGCCACCAATGAAGCATGATCCCAAGTGTTTCCATGGCATATTTTTGAATGTTTCCAGGGATGATGATTCTACTGCTGCCCTGGGCAGCCTGTTCCAATGTCTGACCACCCTTTTGGTGAAGAAATTTTCCCTGAGAACCAGCCTAAACCTCCATCTAAATGGTGGGTGTTTTGGGTGATATTTTCAGGCACAGCTGAGTTCTGAGTGTGGCCTTACAGAGCCAGCATCCTGTGTCCCAGCTGGAGATCTGCTCAGGGTGTGCAGTGCATCACCTCCCTGCATCCCTGAGAAATCACAGCACAATTCCTGCCTTTCTTCTTGCAGCAGAGACAAGGGATGGAGGGCTCTTCCCACACCTAAATGAGTGTGATTCTTTGTTCCAGGAACTGGAGGAGTGTCTGAGCTTCTCACTGGAAGAACAGACGGGTCATCATCATTAGTGTTGCTCTGTGAAACACTCATTTAGCAGGCAAGCATCGAGATGTATCCAGGAATTCCAGATGGCCAAATTCCACTTGGGCTGCACTGAACTGAGTGGAGTTTTATGGGAGTCTAATGGGCCAAATGCTTTCCTGTGTCACCTTTCTCTTTTTGTGAGTGGCACCACGGAGTTACAGCAGGAATGGATAATTATCAAACAGCTTTCCTTCTGGAAGGAGATAACCCACACTGGGTGGGCAGCATCCTTTCATTCTCTTCAGGAGATGAGAGATGTGAAGCTACTGCTGCTGACCTCTAGAAAGGCCAGAGACCCTCTGTGCATAGGTCAGACATTTGTCTCTTCTCCCTGCAGGCCAGAATGGTGCCAGCAGGAGTTAGACTCAACATTTGTAAACTTGGAAGGCAAAGCAGTAAAATTAACATTTTCCCCGTGTCTGAGTGTATTAATTCTTGCTTACAAGAAAATACAAAAATAAACTTGTTAAAGGAATAAATTAAAATTCATCTGTGTATATGATGAATCATGATCCAGTTTTGTCTGGGAGGGAGAAAAAAAATTGGCTCAGCTGCCTGTATATTTTTTTTTCTCCAAAAATATTTTATGCAGGGGAAATTACTAAGAATGAGTCAAATATGTTTCTCCCTACTCTTTCACTTCCATACAAGTAAATAGATTAGTCTGTGGCTTGTTAATGAACTCCAAGTAATTTCTCAGCTGTTAAGGTCTAAAGAGAAAGGGATCTCTGGAAAGTTTCCCCAATGTGTTTTTATTTTGCTATTTACTCTGCAGCCTCCTGCCGGTGTTTTGGAATGCTTTCTTGTAGTTGTAAATAATTCTTCCCCATTTCCAGAATGCCACCCCTGTTTGATGCTAACCTGAGTTGTTTGGGATTGATTGCAGGTGTTGGGTTTATTTTAGTGGATGTGCATGCCAATGTTGAGGTTTCCAGGAAAGTGACCTGTTTATGAATGCAGCTTTGGTAGGAGTGCCACACTGCAAGCTACGAGAGGGATTTTATTCTGTTCTTACAGCCTTCAATTGCTCTGTTTTACTCTCTCCAGACCCTAAGCCATCCCTATAACTCCTGCTGTGATGGCTGCTCACAGCCCAGCAGCAGGATTTAGGTGTCCCTTGGAGGATCTGTTGTCACCCATCTGTTTTCACTACCTCGTGTTAGGTCTGGGCTGTCAGTAACTAAATCCCACCTGTATATGTAGAAAATGTTACTTATTCAGCAAGGAAAACCATGATCACTTCTGCACAGAACTGATTTCATACAGGTAGCAATTTAAACCCATTCATTTTAAGAGTGATTCTTACCAAATATTTGCTCTGTCTGGTGTTGCTGTGTTCTAACACCCAGGAAAACCTTTCCCTTGGGTTGGGCTGTACTGGTTTTGATGAAATTGAAACAGTGGGGGACTGTTTGACCTAAATCTGTGGGGAAATTGCAGACTGTAAATTAAGTATATCACACTTAGCTAACTAAGTACTTGCTTTATTCAATGATGTAAAAATTATTGTAATGAATTAATTAAGAACATTTACCTCTCTAGAAGACTTCTGCTGAGAGGAAGTTACATCCCAGTTTTTAATTCTCTGTCATTCCCATTGTAAAGGTGAGAGAGAATTTCTCCTCACGTGCTGCTGTCAGAGGTCAGCAGAACCATCCTTCCACTTAGAGGGAGATGGTATTTTGGTACTGAAATCAAGCTTAGCGAGGATGTGCAGCCTTCAGTGAGCTCACAGGGTAGAAAGAAATGATATCAAAGATCAGAATGGCTTCTAGGAGATGTTTTAATGACCCTGAAGGGATTGCTGTCTGCTGGGAGCACGCAGTTCCTGCACCTTGATGTGTTAAATGGTACATTTGAACTGTTGTCAGTCTCTTTCTGACCCTTTCCTGCCAGAGCTTCCCCAAACAGAGCTGTTTGTGAGTGTCAGGACCTTTCCATTATCACCATTAGTGAGATCATGGCACTTTTAAAGCACTGCCACAGCATCACTCAGCATCACCCTGGGAGGAAGGACAAGCAAGCTGCTGCTGTACTCGTTTCTCCTGCATGGTTTCAGCCCAGAAACATTAATTTTTCTCAGCACCTGTTGGGTCTAGCAGGATCTGATGCCTCTCAGCATCTGAGCACACAGCCTGTATTTTTTATAACGTGTTATTTTGAGCTCAGCTAGGACATACTGTCCAGATGCCAGCATGTTCAAACTGGTTTTTGTTTGAGGGCTAAGTTAGGGAATTTTATAGCCATACCAGTGGAAAAATATTTCTTATGAACGACTTCAAAATCTTCAGGAGTTGGGAAATAGAAGAGAGAGAGGTTTCTTCCACAGAGATGAATTTTAATATGAATTCTATTGAAATAAATGCATTTACAGGTGTAAACAAGGTGCATAGGTAGGATGAGGGATGGGGAAGGTCTTTCTGACAAAAATTAAATACTAAAATTGATAAATGTGAATGAAATTAGTGGATATTAAGGAAGAGGCAAAGCAGTGAGTAAATAAGAGCAGAAGTTTTAGGAGGAAGAGATAAATTCTAGTGCTTTTGAAGGAACTGACAGGATTAGGGAATATTGCAGGTCTACTGAGGGCTGAGATTTGTAACAACATTTGAAGAGTGAATTTTTGACTAGACAGAATTCTGGTTTTATTTTTATTTCCCCTCCCCTTAAACTGTGAACATGCTCTGCATTGGGTATTTTTCCTTTTTTTCTGGAAGGTTTGTGAACAGCCTAGAGATGGAGAGGTCAACAGGAAAGAAGTTCTGAAAGAAGAGAAACCTGCGTGGGGCAGGTGGCCAAGGTGGAGACAGAGCAGAGGGAAGGAGAAGGCCATGAATGACCTGACAAACTCTGACAGAGAATGATTTAAAAAAAGAAATGTTGGGGAAATCAGAGGCAAAATTACTCCTCAACATGATTCAAGAAAGCAGCTGAGGCATTAAACAGGGACTCAAGGCAGAGGATGGGCAAAATACAGGAAAGGTAGGAAATGTCATTAAGGTTGCTGCTCAGCCCCTTATGAGCCTTGGTAGCTCTGAGTCAATTTTCAGCTTTTTGGAGTTGTTTAACATACAGTCAGAGGAATTCACCTGAAATCTCTTAAATTCAGTGGCAGCTGGGTGTAATCTCTTAGAGGGACTCTGTGCTGCAGTGCATTGTCTGGTTAATGCACTTTCCCCCCTTTGTCTCTTTTGCCCAGTGAACTCTTTTCTTTCATCTTTATTACTTTTTTCTTTAGTTTTTTACTTCTGCCACCAACCATCACACCACTTAACAGACTCCCAGCACCTGAGCAAAAAGCTGTGGAAGAATATCTGAGATTGCAGTGTTAAGGATTATTTAACTAATGCAGTTTCCTTACCACAAGCTTTATTCAGTGTATAGTGAACTAACTGTAAGTCTTTCTGCCAGCTTCAAAATAAACAGGATGGAGACTCATAATGAGCAGATTTTCAGATGCTTTACTATTTAATTAGAAGGATACAGATTGTTTGATGGAATGATAATAACAACCTCTGATCACTGGTTCCAATGAGAACTGTTGCTATTGAGAATTTGTAGGGGAAAGAGAGTTCATTTTTCATGCTTAGGAAATATTAGCATTTGCTATTGCCAGTATCAGATATTTAGTGCATGTAATTTGGCACATGAAAAATGCTGGCTTTTAAATCTCTTTTCCAAAAGTCATTGATGTATGTACAAAAGCAAGTTGTTAGCAACAATATTAATATATACTCATGGGAAAAAAATAATATAAGCTTCTTCTGCATAGGCAATCCAACCTCCTCTGTGTCATTCACCTCCTTTGGAAGGGACTGGAAACTGTTGTGCTTGTATTCCTTTGAGATGTAAAGTTGTTATATTACAAATTATCGCTTGTTTTCAGTATTGACTAGATAAATAAATGCAATTATGTTTATCAATGTTGAAAATTAAGCAACAGAAAGCAATTGTGTGTGTTTGAGGATCTTTTCAAATGAAAAGCTGTATTCACTGAATTCTCATCGGCTCTTTTTCTCCCTGACATGTTTCATGATGTGAGCTCTCAATTGAATGAACAGCTGCAGTAAAAATGGCACCAGCCAAGTCACAGGGAATTCACAGGAAATTGAGATGTTTCAGGCTTCAACACAAACCATTTGGGCCCTCATTTACCATGAGAAATGCTTGGCTTTTCCTTAGTAAAATGTCTACAAACATAGGAAGGTGTCAAGCCCTTGGGTAAACCTCATATGGGTGGAACAAAGACACTTTGCTGGGTGAGTTTATATTTCTAATGGTGGAAAAAGCTCTTCCTTCTGGTCTTCTACTTTGGATTTCCTTACAGTGCCTGCATGAGGGGGTAATATGAAGGAAATGTCAGTGCTGATCAGAAAGATGCAGTAAGGGAAGCAGAATAAGAAACCCTCAGCGCAGCTCAGGTCTCAAGAACCGCCTTGATTCATCTCATTCTTCTAAAACAAGATCATCCTTCACACTGAAGATCTGAGCCATCCCTTAGATCTTTGGAAATGCCATCTGTTGCCTTGTAGGGATGCTGGCAGAGCCAGGATGTTTTGTCCCAGCTTCCCACCCAGCCCTGGCACACACAGCAGATGTGGCAGCACGAGGAAAGCACCAGCCTGGAGGCAGCAAGTGGCCTGCTCTCTTCAGAGCCATGAAACAGCAGAGCTGTTTCTGATTAATCTTCAATGCTTTAGAACAAATGTTTTATGTCCTCAGAGTTTATGCAGTGTTTCCGTTTTTTAATTTAATTTATACTTCTGTGCCATTCTTCTTTAACAACCAAGTTAGGAGAGCTTTAATGAGCGTGATGAACATTGTCACAGGGTAACTGCTCCTGGTGCTTCCTCACGACTCAGTCTGCCCCATAAACTCACAGTTCATGGAAATAGAAACCCTCCAAAATCTTCCTCTTGTTTTCCATGTATATGAGATTTTTTTGTATTTCTTTTTTCCTGCAACACCATCTTCATCTTATGATCTCCTCTAGTTATGGTAGTGAAGATCAAGCTGTGAAGAAATTTGGCAATAAACCCCAAATCACAATCTCCATCAACTCCAGCCTAATAGGAGATAATCAAAGTATTAAAAAACAAACAAACTATAAGCTAAATTAACTTCTTACTAAATTTGTTGCAGTCTAGGGTGACTGAGTGAAGATGTGCCATGGATATTGCTGTGCTTTCTCATGGCCAGTTTTACTACTCCATCTGTCCACAGCAGAAGAATCTCTTTCCCTGTTTCAGTTTTATAGGTTTGAGTTGTTTAGCAATACAGTTATGGGAATATTCAAAGGAGGAATCATAACCAGAGAAAAGTGGTTTAGCTTAGTTCTCATTAGCTGTTCATCTAGAACAGATTGCCTAGGATGGACTTCTGGAGTGTGTCTGATTGCTGCAGCGTGGTGACTTAATGGGGAGATGTTTTTATCAGCTTGTTTAAGTGTTCCTGTGCCAACTGACCTCACAGCTTGGTGTGCAGTGAATGAGCTCTAGAAACTACAGATTCAATCTAGGATCACATTTGTATGTCCCCCTTTGAACTTAATTTGCTGTTGTGCATTTGTTTGGTTTGAATTTGGCATCTGGCATTGCTGATCTGAACTAAACCTCCACCATCCATCCATAAACATTTGTTGTTCTTCAGTCCAGCTTTCTAGTCTGAAAAATCCTGGTCTTTACATTTTCCCATTCCCTTATGCTCTTTCTTCTGATGTAACATTCATGTTCCTAATGCTGCTTTTTCTAGGAACTAGGTTTTACTCTTTTACTCAGAAGTGTTCTTACACAGCAACAAACCAAGAAGCTTTCAAGCCTCACTGCTGCAGCTCTTATTAAACCACCAGGGCCAGGCTGGATGGGGATTGGAGCTGGTGGTCCTGGTCTGGTGGAAAGTGTCTCTGTCCATGGTAGGGGTTGAATGAGATGAGCTTTAAGGTCCCTTCCAACCCAACCCATCCTGTGATTCCGTGACTTCTGCTTGTCTCCATTCTCAAGACTGTGTGTGAATCACCTTTCCTCCTTTGTTCCCTTCTTTGCCTTCATCCCTCAGGATCTGCCACTCGCAGCCTCAAGCCCAGGGAAGAGACAAATCTGCAAAACTCTCTCCTTCAGCTTGCCAGGAACACAGCACAAACACACTCCTGCAGCTGAGCTGAACTGGTACAGAAAGCATTTCCCAGCCTTGTAGCCTTCAAGTGAGAAACAGGATTTCAAAAGCTAATTTGCTTGTTTTTGTAGCCCGATCTTAATTCTACAAGGGAGAGAAGATGATCTAATCTAATTTAATTTTGCTCTTTGAGGAGAAGGGAGATCACTTGGCCAGCTGCTGCTCTGAGCAAACACTGAGCGTGCAGGCTACAAGATAAGCTTTGAACTTTATCAAGTCTCTCTGCAGTTTATGCTAATGTGTGCTATTGGGAGACTTCTGAAACTTTCACCTCTGATTGTATTAATTAGTTTGCTGCTCCAAATGAGCCGTATCTCACTATAAAATAAGGAGCTGTTACACATCAGGCTTTCCCTGTCCCTGATGCTTTAGTGTTTGGGCAGAGTGGACCATGATTTCAAAATCAGGCCAAGCCCATGTCCTCACGGTACTGCTGCTGTTTTGATTTCCTTATGAAACTTTAGGCATAATCTATTCAAGCTGTTCCTTTATTACAAGAGGGAAAAGCATGGTCTGCAATCCTGTGTTTGAAGAGGAAGACTTTTCCTCCCAAAACATTTTAACTTTTCAAACCCAAGGAAAGGAAGCATCTCTGAGCTTCTGTGGTCATATTGTCGAGGCAGTGACAAACTCCTCCAGAAAACAAATCCACTCTGATCTGGGGCCACAGGGTTCTTAAAGTCTGTTCTTATCTCTGAGGTGGATTTGTTGCATTTTGAAACCTGCAGTTTCTAGATGAGGTAAACTGACCAACACATGGGGTTTGTTTTCATGTCTGTCACTTTTACAGCAGCCTGAGACTTTCCAGCAGCTGGCAGTGCCCCACACCCTCCAAAGCTCCTGACTGGAGAGGGGCACCTCTGCTTCCATCCCTGCTCTGCATTCCCAGCATGAGATCTGGTTCCTGTGAAATCCACAGGGCTGTGCACAAGGTGCACAGTGCTGGCAGGTGTGTGTTTTAGACGTGTACAGTAATAGAAAAGTCATACATGTTTTGGGAAAATTGGAGTTCTGTTGTGATTATCATCTTAGCTCTTCTTGCTGATGAGCTCATCCAGGTAATTAGCAGTATCCTGACTCTGATCCTGTCCATGCAGTATTGCCCCAGGCTTCAGGAAAACACAACTGACCAGGGCTTAAATTCAGGGTTTCTGTGCTGCTTTCTTGGTGGCACAGCAGAAGTCCATGACTGTTCCTAGAGCAGTCAGGATTTCAGTGCTTGGGAGACTTCGCTGCAGCCTGGATAACGTGGGCTGAGAACCAACACCCTGTGAGGTGACCCAGAACCCCAAAACTGCTCTCCCAGCCTGGGAGGTTCTGACTGTCTGAAGCTGGTGGCTCCAGTCTGTCTCACTCCCTGCTTTGCAGAGGTTTTCCTGTCAGCATGCTCATTTTAGAGATTTGCAGTCTGTTAGGACAGAAATCCTAACTTTCTCTTCCTTATATCACCTTAAAGACCATGTAATTTCCTCATACATGTGGTTTAAGCTAAATAACTGACCTTTTCACCAGGTTTTGTGAGCAAGCACAGGTCCAACCTACAGCTTCACAGCCAGGCTGGCCTGTTGCTAAACTTGATACACCAAATGCCTGCAGGTTCTTCATTGTGCTTAGACCCCTCAGCCATCTCTCTAAGCAAAGAGATTGGATAAAATCTCAGTTTTGGCTCAGGTATTCAGAAATGCTCATTTGGATCCAGTCACTGCTCTGTGAGAGCCTTTCCAACACAGGTAATACACTGGGAATTATTTTGGCTTTCTTATTCTATCAGCTACCTCTTTAGATTTCTTTTTCCCTTTGTTTAAGACTTAAGAAATAGCTGAATCACCAACATCATTCTTGTGAAATAGGGATTTCATACCTTCCATATTAAAGATAAAACTTCATCTCGAGTCCTTCATAAAGACTTCACTCAGTCTCCATATTCTTGTGGAAAAAGAGAAGATACTGAGTTTTATATCTAAAATTAACTCTTTGCTCAAATTGCAATCAGCCCCGTGGTTTTCCCTTACTCCTTTTAATTAAAGGAATGTGACCAACAGTAGGGTTTTTTAAAGCAGCCTAAACCTCTCTGCCTGCCTTTATGTTTCTTTTTATTTTTAGCTCATGAGATAGCAGACTCCCACCTGCTTTTTCTGAATACTTTTTCATTATACCAAGAGCAAAGGCAATAAACATTATCTCACTTGATGATAGTTATATTTAAAGCTTTCTTAAGCTGAGGTCAGATAAAAAAACTGAGCAGCACAAACAGGGGTTGTGAATGTACAGTGCAGCAGCCTGGACAGATCCCAGTGGGATGTGGCAAATTTTCTACAAGCACAAAGTCTGTTCTGTGTATTTGATGTGTGTATTCACATAAATCTACTTGAACTTAAAACAAGTGATAAAACCTGTCAAACTTCAGGTTGGAAGGGGCTCGAAGCAACCTGGGATAGGAGAAGGTGTCCCTGCCCATAGGACATGGCCAGGGGCTGGAGGGCTGGAACAAGATTAATTTTAAAGTATATTCTCACCCAAACCATTCTGTGATTCTATAAGCAATAAAGTCCACTCCATATTCTATTTAATAAGGGGTTTGGGATAGTAACTGAAGCATTTTCATTCAGTTTGTTTATATTTGTTCCTGAAGACTGGCTGTGTAGGTGTCTCCTTGTTAGAGTGGAGGGATGGAGATTTTCCCCTCTGTCCCTCTCTCTGCCAGGTGCTTGGAGCAAGGCTGAGAACCTTTTCCACCTCTGTCCAGCTGTGTTTCTGCAGTGGGATGAGCCTGTCAAACATGTGCTCAATTTGCTATAAAATGAGTTTTTTTTCTGTCATTACCTCATCCCCCAGCCTGTGATCCAAACACCAACCTGCATTTCCCCCTTGCTTATTTACATCCCTGTAACTAATAATGCTTTCACAAACCAATTATGCTTTCACGAACTGATTATGCTCTTACAAATACATGCATAATCATTTATTGTCTCTAATTGAAAGTTTGCTGCAAAGGCTCCATTCTGCAGGCCAGTGTAACAATTTCTGCTGGGTTATTTGTGTCTAGCTGGGGTTGTTGAGGCAGTGCAGCAGTTCTGTGCTGCCCTACACCAGCATCTGGGTGAAATCAGGAAATCCCTGCACACAAATAATAACTCCTGCAATCCTTTCGTGTCAGCAGCTGTGCTAAAACAGGGCAAGTGCTCAGGTAAATAGGTGAAAGCTGAAGGTTTGGATAACATCTTTACCAATGAGTTCAGGCCTGTAAGATAATACTGCTAATTTCTGATTAGTTAAAAGTAAGTGGAGGATGGTGCAGAAGGGAATTATTTCAGCTTCAGTTAGCACACAGCAAACTAACTTTTC